>NW_021167085.1:2070451-2125428 GCF_003711515.1 Sodiomyces alkalinus F11 | reverse complement strand
TTTTTTCCTTCATCTAGCCAGGTTCCCTGTAATAAAGTAAATGTATGCTATAGTTACATCTCATTCCCCGAAAACATCCATCTGCTCTGAAGCCTACCCGTCAAGGGTGGATCTAGCTTTTAGTTTTGCCTTGAGAAGCATTTTCTCGGTAGTTTTCGTTGAAGATGACGGCCAACTTGCAATACTATCAAGCGCAACGCGTAACTGGGCCTCTGTGGCCCGTCCCTTACATTCCGAAGGGAGATGTCCTTGGCTGCATATAGGACACGGCGGATGGGACTGTCCAGATGGCCCTGCAGCTCTGGAGAAACTTCCACTCACCTGCCCTCTGCCAGCCCCTTGTGCAACTTGTGGAATAGACGGAGTGCCGGCCATGGTTGTATTTGATCGGTGGCCACCATGCATAGTTGGTACGGCATTCGACGGAAAACCTCGGGCCTGCGCCTGACCGGTGCCATAGTGTGGATAGTGGTGAATCTGTTGATCAAGGTGGCTAGGAGCGCCGTGTCCATGTTGTGTCGACAATTGGAAGAGCCAATCGAGATCAAGGACTCCAGGAGGTGGCACGATGGGCCCAGGGCTTGCTGTACCCGAGTAGTTCCCAAAGGAAGCAGACTGGGCAGCCAAGGGCATGTTCGAACCGTGCCTGACTACCCCTGGCATATAAGGAACTCGAGGAGGGTTGCCACTTTGCGACGAAGTCGAGGAGGGAGGTTGTGAAACGTTCAGCCTGTTGGCGGGGGCGGCGTTCTTCGGGACCGAGGGTTGAGGGACTTTAGACCTCTCGGTTGTTACATTTCCGTTCCCCTGGGCAGGGCCGCGTCGGTTGGGTTCCCGTTTTGCTGTGTCTTTGGTTTGGGGTGTAGATGTGTCTGCAAGTTGAAATCGTTAATGGCTGTGTTCATCCTTGTCGTCCTTCCCCCTTTCGCAAAGATATGATTGGAAGTAGGGAGCTTTCAACAAGTTGATTTTCTGGATCTACCTTTGACTTTGCTTTTGTCAACTGCAACAGTGGCAGGGATCTCGGGCTCACTCGTGGACTCTTCGTCATCCTGCTCTTCTTGATCCGAGTCCGTGCCGAAGTCCGGATCTACATCAGAGCCGCTCGGTTCCGCATTGTCGGCCGCGTCAGTCGTGCTGTAGTTGACAGCCTAGAGCGGAGGGGGGGAGACCATGTTAGCGACGTTTCCATTCACCCAACCTCCCCCTTCTTTCCTCTCTTCCCGCGAGAATAGATAGAATAGATGCAGAACATCACAAGAGAGAGCTTGACATACCCGACGACGCCTGCCTCCGCGCCCCAAAGTTACCGCGTTTTCTTCCGCTATCCTCTGAGCTTCTGCCTCACGCTCCGCCAAAATGCGCTCCCAGATACTGGGTTGCAGTGTTGGGTCCTTATGTTCTGCAAGCTGCTCGTCGAAGCTCCCCTTCTCGTTGGCCCATACTCTTGCGAATGAGAACTGCGACTCGGCCGTTCCTTCGTCCGATTTAGTTTGCTCCATTCCTGAGCGATCTAGAAGCTTATCGACGTTGGCATCATCGTAGCGAATGATATCCTTCTGATCTTGCTCGTCGCTGAAGAGAGTGGACGCTCCGAACTTCAGGATGTCCTCAAGGTCGTCGCCGGCTTCCACCTCATTGTCCATACTCTCAATCAGGACATGATCCAAGGCCATCTTGCTACGCCCAATTGCCATGATCTTCTCCTCCGGAGAGTTCTTTGTCATGAGTTGGAAACATAAAACCTTCTTTTTCTGTCCAATTCGGTGCGCACGGGACAGAGCTTGAATGTCCTGGTGCGGGTTGAAGTCTGGGTCCAGAATGATGACGGTATCGGCCGTCGCCAGGTTAATCCCGACACCACCAGCCCGAGTGGACAGGAGGAAGGCAAAGACAGGCGAGTCGGGGGCGTTGAAATCATCGATGCGCTTTTGCTTCTCGAGACTGGATATCGATCCGTCGAGTCTTCGGTGGTCGAATCCCATCCCATTAAGAAAGTCCTCCATGATGTCCAGCTGGCCCAAGAACTGACTGAAGATCAGGACCCGGTGGCCGCGCTCTTTTAGTTTCGGGAGCATAATCTCGAGCAACAAGAGCTTCGCAGAGGCGGATATAAGGTTCCTGTGCATGGTCTCTGGATCCGCCGACTTTTCCTCGATGGCCTCGCTGTAGAGGAACGGGTGGCAGAGACACTTGCGCAGTTGCACGAGAATATTGTTCAGGCTCCCTCGTTCCTTGGACCTGATCTTCTTGTTCGCGAAGATGGCCTTGATCAACTCGGGGCTCTTCGACATGATCGATTTGCAGAGCTTCTCCTGCAGAATGGTCATGGAAACCGGAAGAATAATCTGCGCCATGGGGGGGAGAAACTTGAGGACCTGGGCCTTGGTGCGTCGGAGAAAGTACGGGCGAATCTTTTCGTGCAACTCGGGCAAATTGGTGGCGTTGAGCTCGCTATACTGCTCGTCCAGTTTGGCGGCGTTGTGTTTGAGGTCAACGAATTGGAGCAAGTTGAACAGCTCACGCTTGTTGTTCTGCAGAGGAGTACCCGTAAGCAGAAGCCTGAAGGGAAAGCGCATAGACTTGAGAGCCGTGTAGAGGAGGTTCCGGTCGTTCTTCAGTCGCTGCCCTTCGTCCACGACCAGTCCGGCCCAGTGCACTGAGCTGAACAGGGACTTTGTTCGCTCATCCTGTGCCGAGTCATACGACATGACGACGACGTGTGCCTTCACGTGGGAGGAGCCATCGGGGAACAGCTCGTACTTGTAGGCCAGCTCCTGCGGTCGACGTCCACCGTGGTAGGTCACAACACGAAGATCGGGTGCCCAGTACTTGATCTCCCGTCGCCAATTGGCGCACGTTGAGTTGGGAACCACAACCATAAACGGCCAGCACTTGATTTACGGGTTCCGGTTAGCATTCAATCAATGGGGCAGGCAGTTGGGAGAATCCAGCTTACCCTTGGCTTATCCTGGACCAGTGTCGTAATGAGAGTAACGACCTGGACCGTTTTCCCCAAGCCCATCTCGTCGGCCAGGATCACATTGCGGTTCTGGTGGTAGTTATAAAGAATCCACGACACTCCCTCCATTTGATACTCCATCAGCTTGCCCCGTTTGATGCCGGGTGGCTGCACCTTGAGGTCCTCGAAGGGGCTATCCTTGTACGCCCGGACTCTGTCTCTCATTTTCTCACAGGAATCGTTCGGGAAATGTTTGCCGCTCAAATACTCCTCGTAGGCCGCTTTGAAGGAGTCGTAAATGCGCCCCGAATCAGGGGAAGGTGGAGAGTCCCATACGGCTTCATGGTAACTGAGGCCTTGGAACTTGACGTAGATTTGTTTGACATGAGAAATACGTGCCAAGTCGGCTTCCTTGCTCCTCTCCTTTCTAGACGACGACGACGACTTGTCCATTTTGGCGAGAAGGACGACATCGATCAGAAGATATTCTTCGGGGATCGCGTCCTTTTCGTCCCGCTTGAGCAGGCTCTCTGCTGCGTCCTTCTTGGCAAATGTCAATCGAGACGCTGCTGTCACGGTACCAAATATCCAGGCGCCGGGCATCCACGAGCAGTGAGAGTAGGAACGGTCCTGCCATTTGACAAGGTATTCCTTATCATCCTCTCGGAACTCTTCACAGGACCGACCTGGCTCAACATCTTTGCTAACGGGACGCCAGGCAACCAACGTCTGAACCTTGTCATTGGTGGTGGCGCAATCTCGACAGCTCCAATCGCCAGAGTACTCAGCCCGTCGTTGTTCTCGGACACTGGAAGGGCTAGCGTTCGAATTCGGGGTAGACTGCTGCCCAGACGGAGCAGGGAGGTGCTCAAAGTGCCAGCCGCGCTTGCACTTCGTGCAGCGGAACAAGACATGCTGCGGATTATTGACGAGGGTCGTATCGACAGGTGTAATAGGATCAACACCGTCGTTTTCGGCCCTCAGCTTCTCTTCCTGAGTTGCTGTCTTCTTCTGAGAGAATGGAGCACAAGAAGGACTATTCTCCTTGCAGGACTGGCACGCAGAATACCGAGGAGCATTTTTGTCTTTCTTCAGGTGCATGCCAATGCACCATTTGCATTGCAAAACAAAGCTATCATTCCCAATTTTCGTGGCCAGGTGATCGCGTTGGGCGCGGTAGCCAAGGCAAACTTTGTGGAAGGTGAGGCAGCAGCCCTGGCAACCGATAAGCTGACCCTTGCTAGAAACGGGACCCTGACCGCACGTCTCACAGACGGGGGTGTGAAAGAGTGGGAAATCCGAATCGGGAGGAAGCGGTTGGAAGACTTCCTTGGCGCTTATGGCCCTGGGGACTGTGGGCTCTCTCGTGTCGACGATATAGAACTCTTCGTCATCGTCATCTAAGGCAGTGGTGTCCCTCATGCTGTTTAGATTGCGTGTCGCTCTTCCTGACCGCCGACGGTCCTCGAACTCGATTGACGAGCCGCGGGATTTAGGGTCCGAGGATTTGCCAAGCCGAGTTGACTTGGGGCGCATGTTCTTCCGCGGTCTGCCGCGAGTTGGGTTGATGTCTGATGTGACCAAGGTGAAGTCGTCATTATCGGAGGCCTTATTGGACGCAAAGAAGGAGTCCTGAGCTAGTTCGTCTTCTCCAAATGCGGAATCAAGGCCATTCATGAGACCCATGCTAGTCAAGGTGAGCTGCTTGGGTCGACGCTCTCGGAGCTGGCGCGCCTGTGGCTGATTCTGTGCTGACTTTGGCTCCTCCTCTTCCTCGTCCTCCCCCACCTGGGAATGGCCCGCCTGGCGGGTATTTCGAGATCTGGAAAGACGTAGACGCTTAGCTGGTCTGGCAGGAAGATCGTCGGCGTTATCGTCGTGGGTTGTGAGGTCGTCTGAGGAGATGGAGTTGGATCCGGAGTCATCTTCAAAATCGTCCCAACATTGGGTGCCCCTCTTGCCTCGCCTAGGATGGGAGAACTGGCTTCCGGGGGAGTGATTCATTTCAAATTGCTGCAATGCTCTTCTTCCGCCGGGGTAGTCTAGTAGTTTCGCGAGAGGCACCTTGAGCAAGAGGAAAGGTCAGCTTCTCAAGTTTATATGACGAAAGTGAAACAATAACCAAGGCGATCACCACCAAAGCTATAAGTGCAAATCCCCCGTTGGTTCACAACAAGTGCCCCCAATGTCAGACGGCAGGAAGATATGGCCACAGCCTGCAGGGTGATGGAAGGGTAGGAAGGGGTTATCAGTGCCGTGCAGTGTAATAAGTTGCGACCAAGGAAAGCCGAGCTCGTTTTCTTTTTGGGCAAGATAGCCAATGTAATACGGAAGGGGCCAAGAAACCAAGAAGAAAGATAACTGGAGGAACTGGCGCTGAGGTCGAGAGACACGGACTGAAGCAGTTAAAGAGAAATAGGACAGATAGATATATCTGAATAAAATAGCAGATCTGGTAAATGGAGCCTGCAACGACAAAAGGCGCAAATGCATGCAAATGCATGGGCAGGTGGACGAAGTAGGAGGTAGTCGTATGCGAGAGATGGCAAGTTTGAGGACGGGCAAACTGCTGAGTCGCAAACCAAACCGCAAATTGAAGCGCAAAGAGAGTGCCGTGAAGGAAACGTGAGAGTGTAGCAACTTACGTAGTCTTGTCGGCCATCAGTGTACTCGAGCTTGAAGAGCGACTCGGCGTTCTCGCTTCTCGGATCGTTCGTTATTTCTTCTATGAGGAAATCCACAACATCGCTCTGAACATGTACATATTGATTGCGGGCTTCGTCGGATAGTCGGGGAAACACGATTTCGAATGTAGTCGGGCGCATGGCGCCATTCCCCGGAGACGCTGGCGCGACGTTGTCGTGGGTAGAAAACCTCTCGGAAGCCTGCGGGGGGGAGGACTCGGCATCCAACTCTGCCAGTTCTTGCTGCAGAAAAGGGTCTTCTAGAGATTGCAGAGCGGCAGCGGCAATGCTTGCTGCTCCTCCGTTGATGCTGGCGAACGTGATATCTGGCAGGAGCTCTTCGTCGAAGCCGTCGGGAACGGGGATATCGTGGCCCTCCATGACGGTGATGCGACAGTAGTGGTGGTTCGGATCAGTTGAGCATGCTACATGTAGGGCGAAGAAGGGAAAGGCAAGGCGAATGCGAATGCGAAGTGTGCCGCAGTGCGTTGCGCGTTCGGTCCGAGTGAAAAGAGAAAGCAGAAGAAATACAGATAGTATGAGGAATGTTCGCCAGAGGATTGGATATCGGAGGAAGACGGAAAGAACTCAGCAGCTCTCCAGCGGTCGAAGTCGTTGGAAGGCACAATACGAAATTTCACGTAATTACCTTCTCAACTGGACGCGGTCGAGCTTCAGAACGCGGTTTACCGAACCATACCTAATTACCTTATGCAAATATGCATATAGCCCCGCAATAATTGGACCAATTGGCCTCCGTAAAGGTTCACCGCCCAAATTTTGACACGGACAAGCGGCAGAAAAGCTGGACCCTGAGAAGATCGTCGCCGCTACGTACTTTGTAACACTTGCATAAAAGGTAGACCGCTGGGCCTCTGAACTTTCGACACCGTCCTCTTTGAACAGGTGTGCTCCTATGTTATCGAAACCATAGGCTTGACCACACTCCGAACGTCTCATTTGACGATACATCATGCAATGAATTTTCTTACGCAAAGGAGCCTCGCCGCTTCGCTCAGACGACATCCTCCTGGACATGTGACTGCTCGCGTTTTCACAGACTTCACCCGATCTCAGTCCTCCTTTTCAGCTGCCTGGCGCGGTATCCGCAGTGAACAGGCAAGCCGTAGAAGGTCGGAATCATCCACTACATTACGCTCCACCTCCCGACCTAGGAATGGAGGAGGATCATGGTCTCGAGGCGGCGCCGGACGCGTTAAACCTGCCGACAGCTTCGACACAAAATTCGGTGCGGCCACCAGCGGACCGCCTACGGGGAGAGAGCGCCATAGGATCAAAAGGGCTTTCAAAAAGATGCGCCAGAAGGAAGAGAAAAAAGAGCAGGATATGAATGGTCGGAAATCGCGTAGCAAGCGCTTTAACGATCCGGAATCTGATTTCGGCAAGAAGAGCTTGGTGTACCAAATTAACAAAGGAGGTCTTAAGGACAAGATTACCAAACTGCTGGAAAGCAAACAATCGGATACTCCAACTGAGTCGCAGTCGCGGTCATACGATCGAACCCAAAATTATGGCGAGCGCTCGAGGAACACCGACAGAACCGAGTCACGGTCATATAATCGAACCGAAAGCCATGACGAGCGCTCGAGGAACATCGACAGTCAAGCCCGGGACCGGCGGTCGGGCTTTGACAGAATGCGACAAAGGGCGAGGGAAGAGCTGGGAGGCGAAGAAAGAGACGACGCAAGAGACGACGCAAGAGACGATGAGTTCTGGGCTCTGGCAGGCCCTGGAAGGAAGTCTGGTGATTTTGCGGCCGCTTTACCCTATACTACGGCGGCGTCACAGTTTCTCTTCGGGCGCTGGCCCGTACTGGCCGCTCTGCGCGAGGCTCGGCGCAAGATCTACCACCTCTACATCTACGCCGGCGCCAGCAACAGGCAGTCGATCGAATTCATCCGCACTCTCGCCGAGAAACACAAAGTCCGCACGACCGTCGTTCCGGAGTCGAGGCAACATCTACTCGACAACGTGAGCAAGGGTCGGCCTCACAACGGCGTCATCCTAGAAGTTTCGCCCTTGCCCCAACTGCCCATTCTAGGGCTAGGTCCCGTTGCGGAGGATGGCTACACCGTCGACATCGGCCACCAGCTCAAAGAGGACGTCGAGATCAATGGCAGCGAACCCTTTCAGCGATGGGACTCCCGCGGCGCCCACAAGCCCCTGGTCGTCCTGCTGCACGAGGTGATGGACCCCGGCAACCTAGGCGCCATGCTACGCACGGCGCGCTTTCTTGGTGCCGCTGCCGTGGCCGTCACCAAACAGTCCTCGTCCCCCATCACGCCCACGGTGGTCAAGGCGGCCGCCGGCGCCGCCGAGGAACTCACCATCTTCTCCGTCGCAGACCCGCTGGCCTTCCTCGAGTCGTCCCGGGATGTCGGCTGGGCCTCCTACGTGGCCGTCGCGCCGTCGGCGGGGCGAAGCGGCCAGAAGCAGCTGACGGCCGACGAGCTGGCCGAGGAGGACCCGTTGCGCGAGAAGCCGTGCATCCTCGTCCTGGGCAACGAGGGCGAGGGTCTGTCCCGGAAGATGATCTCGAGGGCGGACTGTCAGGTTTCGGTTCTCCGGCAGGCCAGAGTTGGCACCAGCTCGGTGGATAGCTTGAATGTCAGCGTTGCCGCCGCGCTGCTTTGCGATGCCTTCACGCGAGGTGCTAGGGCCGCCCCGAAGACGTTCCAACAGGCGCTGAAACTGGACGAGAAGAAGGCCCTGGGGAGCGAGAGTCTGTTCTAGATCATGTGCAAACCTGTGTATCGTACATAATGTCGCTACTATGTAACAATAGGGGGCAGCTAAAATACTGTATTACTAATAAGCGAATATATACTGACCACATATTGGGGAGCCACGCATTTCTTTGTCGCCTCCCTACCCTGCCAGCTTTCGTGTCCTACATGGTCAGTGATACGCTGTACGGTTGGACGAGTATATGGGCAAGTAATCGTACTTCGGAGTGATGTTCTAGCACTTTGGCATTTGTACGGTGTAGTACTTGTGCTCAGATCCCACACTCACACTCAATTGGTTCCGGTGACATTGCTCGACCGACGCTGGGTTACAAGAAGAGAAAAAGGAAAAGGGGAAGAAGAAAAAAGCGATTGCTCGTGCTACGAGCCTGGTAGAGGTGGCGAGGTATCAGGGCACGGCTCACCCCCAGATGGACGGCATTAGGTAGCCAGACAAGGTTGGAATTGGGTTCAGAGAGGCATGTGTGACTGCCCTACCAGACTTCGTTTGTCTGCCTGACCGACCCCGATGACCAGAGACCTAGAGAAGTTTGAAGACCGCCTGGAGTGCCTCCGTTCCGAACCACTGGGCTGGGCATAGGTCCGGCTGCCTCATGAATGGGACTATTCGTACAGATGTACCTTCGGCTCAGAATGGAAACAGGGATTTGTTGATGCCTTGGTTCTACGAATACACCGTACAACGGACTTCAAGCACTTCGTACGAATATCAGGCATTGTCCAGGGAGATGAGTCGTCCTCGCTAATTAAAAGGCCCACTTGCTGTCCTGACTATCCTCCCGCACTGACGGAGCCGTATCGACCGGCTCACTGGCACGGGCACGGGCGGTAGGTAGATCTCCACATAAAATTCCTCGTGCGAAGTCCTCCGGCCTGATACAGTGCCGAGGTATGCATTTTCACTGCGATTCCGAAGACCCTGTTCATTTCAGTCTCCGGGGAAAAAGGTAAAATGGAAGCTTCCAGCAGGTCAGGGGCCTGGACCGGAATCGGTCCGGGGAACCCGGGACCAGCATAGCAAACGCTAGGATGCGCTCTGTACTGTAAATGTCACTCGCCATTTTTGCTTCATCTAACAACTTGTCTTTCAGTTCCACCAGCTGACTCGTTGATGTCTGTTGTTGCTCCCGGGAGCCATGGGTTGGTGCTCCTCGTATGGATGGTTGGCTCGTGTTTGCGCTGTACCATAGATATTTGGACGAACAGATATTGGGCCTCATTTCTCCGTACCATGCCGCCCTGTGTCTTTACCTAACCCGACTTCAAGCTTACTTCTCTGCCCGAGTTATTAGCTCCAATGCAAACCGGGGGAAGGAGCCTGGAGGGAGTGGGTAAAAGAGTAGGGAGGAAATGAAAGAACAGAAAAAAGAAAAAGAAAAAAAAAAAAGATGCCGTGCCATGACCACTCACTTGCGGCCCGATGATGCCCTCGCAAACATGTGCCTGAACGTGTAGCAGGTAGGTGGTTTAACCATGTAGGTATTTCACCAATTGTCACGGGATGCCCGATTAGTGCAGGTTCCATCTCCCGACCCCTGACCACGTCGCCTCGGCCAGCCGTGGATCACAAACCGACAAATACCAACCCGTCCCAAGGTCTCGGGAGTGGGACGGATTTTCAGTTTGCTTGAAAACGTGTCCATTCACCATGCCATCAACTTTCTCACTCTCTTTTTCCTCGATTTTTTTTTTTTAAAAAAAAAGGGGGGAGGGGGGAAAATCTGCCCAGGTTAATTCGGTACTTCGTACTCCTCGGGCAAGTCATCAACTCAATAACAGCGAATGGTTCCAAACCAAGTCGTTGATGGTTGATGCCTTGCCATTTCGGCCCCCGATAGACGATGAAAACGGTCAGTCAGCCACCACATCCTTCCCCCATCCTATCTAACATAGATAGGAAGAAGTTCCCAAAATTCATAAGAGCAGCGAGTTTGCCTTGATTTTTTTTTTATCTTTTGGCCCCCACTCGCTCCCGAGATGTACTTCGCAGGATTGTGAACTGTTTGTCAGACGAGCACAGATTCTGATAACATATTTATCGACATATCATCCCTCAACTCCCCACGTTGTACGTATCTAACTTTATAAATTAACCTTAAGGTACCTACGAATTAATTAGTCACTTAGCCCTCCGTGCCGTCTCAGTTTAATATGACAAGGACAATTCCTGGTCCGTGGTAGGTGGTTTTTTCCGCCCCTGGCTCCTCGGCTATCATGGATGCATGTCCGTAGAACATTCCTTTCGTATTTATCCCCTTCTACATATGGGTTTAGCCTGACTGACGGATTGCCGTCTCCGGGGTCCCGGACACATGGAGCTGCCCTGTTTGGACCTTTCAGGCCGAGGCGCCTCTCTCTGAGGTGCAATTACTGTTTTCGGCACGGCCTGGTTGATATCGCTTAGTCTGTTTCGATAGATAAATCATGGAGTGAGGCGGGCTCCGTCTCCTTTCCAATGCCCCTTTCATGAAGTACCTTGCCTTAATTAATTGCGAAGTACACCACCTATGTACTAAGGTACCTAGGTATCGTACATTACCGGTGCCCCGGACATTCACCGAGACACGCTTCCCCAGATGCCCCACCGCCGGCGACTGAATCCCACAATATCGAGCATGCACTACCTTGGGCAACACCTTCATCTTCCTAGAGTCATCTTCTTCAAGTGCAGGTAGCTTCAGACACAGGACTAAGAGCTCCAGGCCTTACTGCATACAAGAGCAAACAAATCGATAGTACATACGCTGTAGTCGCTAGGGCCAAGCCGTCGAAAATTTCAGCTCCCTTGTGCTCATTTCATATGTATAGGTATGTAGCTACATATGTCCCCTTCCCCGAGCATACCCCTGTGCCCCCGGTTAAACCCCTGACGAGCTTTCTCCACGTTTTTGCTTGGGCTTCGCAGCTACTGCAACCTTACCCGTGTGTGCCGCGTACGGATTCGTCGTACTATGTGTTTTTCTCTTTCCCCTTTTCCTCCCTTTACTTTTTTTCGTTTTTTTTTTTTTTTCATGTGTAATTATTCCCTTTACCCAGTCTCAACTTCCTTTCGCCTGGCCCTACTCGGTAAGGTGTACTTGCCCAACACCCTGTCCCTTGCCACGTACCTATGTACGTGTACTAACCCCCCTGGCTGTCTCAACCGCCCTGTCTAAGGAAAGCCCTCCCCGCCCTCCCCGGATAATCCAAGGCTCAAGAGGGAAGGAACGTTGGGGGTTGGTCGGACAGGGGCTGAAGGAAGGACACATGTTTCTGGCACCCGCATCCACTCCACAAGCCGTCAATGGGCGTAACAGCCCCCGTTGGGCAACCCTGTCTCTCTTTCCGAACCAGAGTCGGAGCTCGTCGGTAGTTTGTACGAAAGTAGTTTGCTCTGCCCTTCTAGCCCCAGCTTTTAAATATACGGCTAGTTTCCCTCCCATTCTGCTGGAACCTGCAGGTTTCATTCCTCTCCCAATGCAACATTGTCCACTACTTTTTGAACTTCGACAGCCCAAGTACGACAACCTGCCTCTTACCGGCTCACTCTATCCCAACCGACTCACATCACCTCCAAACTATTCCCGAACTCCGATACCAAGCTCAGTCCAGAGGGCTTCTGACAACTGTAAGCCAATTGCCAGTGTCACTAGTGGCTCCTTGGAAGCTGACATGGCAACCCTCAGTCGTCCTCCCAACCCCCTTTTGCTCCAGATAAGAATGTCCGCGAGCCAAATCGCTTCGCCACTCCCCGTGGCTTCCTCCAGGGGAGACCTCCGGCTGTTGACGGGTCAAGATATCTTGACTGGTCTCAGTGAGACTCTCGCCTCCTCCAGCCACAACCGCCCATCAACACCTGTCCGCATCATCCAGGAGCAAGAGTACAGCGTCCCCGCCCCACCGCCTCCCAGTCCCGTCTCCTTCGCGCCAGACCATTGGCCCGCCTCAGTGCGGCGCTGAAGCGCCCAAATACGCCGATGGCGTTTGGAAGGGCGGTGGTATCTCTTGTCTTTCGACACACTGCACAAATTTTACCCAGCATAGCGGGGTGCGTCTTGTGTGAAACGACACGGACGATGCCACGGCCTTTGTGTTCCTTTGTATTTGAGACCTTGTCTGTTGTATCACCAACTGGGTATGGACCAATTTGGCCGGGGCGTACTGGAGTGTGAAATCATGCATTCGAAAGGCAGGCGATGGTCAGAAGGAGTTCACTCTCCTTTCCTTTTTGTTTTGGGTTATATGGTTATTTGGGGCTGGGCATTGCACAAACAAAAGGAACAAGGCGGCAAGGCAAGCCTTGGCCATGACTGTATCATGTTTCTATTATCTATTATTCGTTGGAGCATCTAGACGAGAATTAGGCACTGGGAAAGTAATAATATCATTGGGACTTGTCTACACCTATTATTTTGCATGCTGTGTTTGTGAACTCGCATTGCACATTCTTTGAGACACCTCTGTTGCTGGTTGGCCCTTGCCGTACTGTAACCCAAACGGCAACAAGAGGAGGCTTGAGACAAGACTGACAAGTCGCACCCGATATGGGATCTCAGAGCTGCATTAACACCGATGGTATCAGAGCCAATAGAGTGGCGTCCAGTCGAAGCTCATCATGGACAAATTCGGGTGTGACAGTCTTGTATCGAGGGAGGTCAGGCAGGGGATGGACAGGAGGATCCTAGTTAGACCCCGGATGGCTATAAGGAGTGCCTCTATTCACAAAGGTGTCTTCGTGTGGAGTGGAGCAAGAGTTGACAACCGACACGTCCCATAGACTATAGAGGTGCTCCACTCCACACGAAGACACCTTTGTGAATAGAGGTTAGTCTATATAGGAGGGGTCTGAATGCTTAGATTATTTATTGCCCGCCTCTTAAAAGAGGTCTTCGAGGCGCTCCTTATATAGCCATCCGGGGTCTAACTAGGATCCTCCTGTCTATCCCCGGCCTAACCTCCCTCGATACAAGACTGTCACACCCGATATCCTAACCCTCGACTTGTACTCCCACCTTCAGGAATCGGTAATCGGCAGATATCAGATCCCTGACGTGTCCCGACCCCCTGTTGGCTCTTAGTGGCCTGACGTCCAACCTCCGGTGGCCTGACATCCAGGAATCTGGATGTGGCCTCGACCCTTCCAGATCGTGGAGATGCCTCTCGTGGTTGCCGTCCCTTAGCTATGCAAGCGAGATGGTGCTGTGTCGACGACCTGTTGGTTCGTGGTATGTCTGCTACTGCTGGATCGATAAGCTGAATACATCTTATCGTCCCTTGCTTAGTATGACAAATTGTCAGAACTGTGAGGTCCACCTCCTAGTTAAGGTAATTAGCCTGCATATCTAACTGTAATTTTATGACGTATCCGATCCGTAATTACGTTGTACTCCGATGTGAAATTCGCGGCAATTCTTCCAGGTTGTTGTCGTGGTGATCTGTGGGGCGACAGCTCGATGGAAAATCCAATCCTCAAGCCGGCGCTGGAATTACCCGATATTGGGCCGGTACCGCCTCCATGTCGCGTGCAGGGACCACTTGTCGCGACCACTCTACGCGGTACTTCCGCGTCGCTCGCCAATGGACGCGTCCGAGTCGTGTTTCCAAAACCCAGCTCGGGACACGCTCCCTGGAGCAGGGGCCAGGCTGATATCTCCACTGCTCGAATGTAGAGACTTTTTAATTACAAGCTGAACGCCTCCCTCCCTTCCAGGTCTATCTTTCCTAACCAAACCCTTACCAAATTCCATTAATTCTCTGCTATACGCCTTCTCAGTCTGTGAGAGTAACTGACACCTGACACCGACAGACCTATAACGTCTTCATCTTATTCCAGTAACATCAATCCTCCACTTTGACGACAACTCTTGCCTTGATCTGTCCTCCCCTGCCCTCTCAACCCGGCCGTGACTTTCAACCCTCTCGCCATGGCCCGAGTAGCCAACCGGAGGCAGGTTCAGCGTGTTGTGAAGCCAGTCACCACGAACTCCATTAGCAAGTACGCTCGGCTGTCCAAGGCTCAGGTCTCCAGCGTCGATGGGCCCGTGAAGAAGGTGCTTGCCGCGTGCATACCGAACTCGAAGGCCTACGAACCCGTTACCGTCACGGTTATTTGCGACACCAGTGACGAGGAGAACAATAATACCTCTGTCCGCCCCTCCGTTGCCCTTGCCGTTCCTGAAAAGGCGGACATCTTGGTCAAGGACAGGACTCCCAACAAGAAAAAGCGGAAAGCTCCTACCGAGGATGATGGCACTAGTCCGACTACCCCTTCAGCTTCCAAGTCTCTCAAGCGTCAGCGTGTCAAGCGTGACGCGTCGAAGGACGAAATCCCGGCCGCCGCTTCTCCTTCAGTGACGAAAAGGTCTGCGAAGTCTGTGTCGAGTCACTCTACACAACTTACGCTTGCTGAGACGTACCGCAAGGTACACAAATCGACACTCATTTCCAGCGCGAAGAAAGATGGCCGTGATTCGGTGCGGAAGGTCGGACGTTCAAAGGAGGCCGGGCCGCATGTCTCGTCTAAGCGCCCTGCCGAACGAGAGGCGGCGAAGTCGCGATTGCCGGCCGAGCTCTTGGAGCTTCTTGACCTGCAAAAGGCGATTCTGAAGACAGTCATTCTCCAAATTACCCACCAAAACAACAACACGCCTATCGATATTAGCGACATCACGCCTCAGGTGTCGCGAACATGGGGAAAGCGCAAAGTGACGGTGGACGACATCAGGAGGTGCATCGCCATTCAAGACTTGAAGCCCGCAAAGTGCGGTGCGGCAGTAGCCGCAGCCGGTTCGCCATTCATCGTCACCGACTATGGTCGCGGGAAACTCTGTCTCGAAATCGACACGAGCAAGACCACCGGTGCCATCGATGAAGACGCGCTCTGCAGACAGTTCGAGAAGAACCTCCATATCCTCTGCGCGGAGCGCATCACGGACGATATGAACGACCTAGACGTATCCTTCGACAATTTATCCTTCGACGATCTACCCAAGGCCGACATCACACCGCGGCACAACCCTCTCACCGGGAAGCAAAATCCTCTGCTAGCGAAAGGGCATCGCGCTCTAGCAGAGCTCAAGAGTGGGATTGCAATCAAGCAGCAGGAGAAGGAGACGAAGCACAATGCCATAAGGGCCGACGCCGCCCCCGAAGGCAAGAAGATGAGCCTGCTCGACCGCATTCGCGCCAAGGAGATGGCCAATTCCCAGATTCAACTGCCCTCGGGCCCAGAACTGGGGCGGAAAAGGGCTATCATGAGAGCATGTGACGTCGCAGCCATTATCGGCATGCTGGCAAGTTCGTCAAACCCCAATGGGCTTCCAGTGCTCTCTTTCACCATGGCAGTACTCCAGCAGAAACTCAAGGACTCGCTACGTGTCCCCATGCCGGTCGAAGAAGGCATCGACACGGTGAAGATTCTCGCCAATGAAGTTGCCCCCGAGTGGTTCCGAGTGGTGAGCATGGGCGGCAAGGAACATGTTGTGATTCAGACAAGGAGAAAGCCATATGACACGGAGATTGCGGCCCGCGTGGGCAGGCTCTGATGTTGATGTTTATTGGTGAAATGAAGGATGGAAAGATACCCCATGGTTTTCGAGTTGTTTGGAGAAGCTGTATGGTTTTCGGGAGAGGTCCTGTGGGCGTTCTTGGGGTGTTTTTTTTTTCTTGGATCAGACAGCCAACACAACATTGTTCACGTACTGTATTTCATAATACGATGGGAAATAGGTCTGTTTTGTTTGCGAGGGAAACAGAATTATAGGAAATAACGGGTGTTGAGGACGAGGAAGAACCAAAAGAAATAAAAATGGTGTGATCCTAAAGCGTGGCGAGGCAACCTTTTTTCTATTGAGGACGTCTATGAGCCGCGAAAAGACGGGTAATGGAGGCAATCTCATGATGCTATAACGCCTTGCATGGAACTCCTAAAATGCCCTGGAAGCGACGATGGAATTGCGTCCTCAGGGACTTGGAGTAAGGGGAATTCTGACCCTTCCTCCTGCAGACTATACACCAGGTGTCCGTCAGCCACCGGTCTCAGACTGGTCGTCTCCATAACAGCCTCTCACTCTCGGCCTGCCGCAGCTCTCGACGGAAGCTGTTTTCCATCAGCATAGTTGTTCATTTCCCCAGGCGCTTGTCGACTCGGTTCACAATCTAAGTGACCGCAACTGCCGTTTATTTCTTCTTGCCAAACTTGGGCTCGCCGATGCCGGACCCCCGGAGCTTAACGTTGAGCACGCGCTCCATGGCGGAGAGGATCTTCTGGTCGGGGATGGCGGTGCCACGCTCAAAGTCGGCGATGACAGACTGGGTGGTGTTGCACTTGGTGGCGAGATCCTTTTGGGTCATCTTTGGTTCAATCTTCTGGCGAGTCTGGGAGATGATGTCGCCGACCTCCTTGCCGATGGTGTTGGGCTTGATGATGTCATCTGACCGGTCGACCTTTGTGAGGCGCTGACCTTCGGTGTTGCCTTTTGCCTGTCCATGGGGTTGTGAATCCAGGTTAGTGGTTTATATAGAGAAATTTGCGCATATACCAAGCTCAAAGGGAGGGGAAGAGAAGGAGTGGCAAAGGAAGGGTAAAGGACGAAAAAAAAAACCCCCCAAATAACAAAGAAAGTGGTTTCGAAATCCAATGGGCACATACAGCATTGCCAGATGCAAACTTCTTTTCGGTCGCTACACCGCCAGCACGGAATGCAGCATTGGTGGCACCCTTTCCTCTCACAACGGTCTCGCGCGAAGCCGCGCCACCACGCACTCGGCTACCAATCTTGGTGACATTATCCCACTCGTCCGACATGTTGACTGTTTATTGTTGCAATGTGTCCGTTTTGAAAGTGGCTAGCCAGGAGATGTTCTGTCTGTGGAAGGAAGCGTCGTTTTGTTGTGTGTTGTGTAAGGTATAACGCACGCGACAGGTAAAACGATAATATAGGTGGGTATTTTACGGGAAACGTTGCTATTTGGGATGGTAGAAGGCGGGTTGTTTGGTATATAAAGGTCGTGGAAGACGATGGAATTGAGGGCGACTCGGGGCTGACCAACGCGGGGCGCTGAGTCAATCGGTCTGAGGGGATACTGTGGCTTGCGGTCGGGCTGGGGTACGACCGGCTAAAGTCCGTGCGCCACAACGAAAGATTCGCCTCTTAGCTCCGAGTTCCGACTCGGCCGCCCCAGCAACAGGAAGTAACGGGATTACGTAAGAAAGTCGCCCCTTATCAGCCCTTGGGACCTGTGAAATTCTCTCTTTTCCAAGAGAATGGACCAGCGTTTATTGACGGTGGCCAATCTCTGGTAGGTATGTAGCCAGTCTTGCATGGTCTGTTTAAAGTTGTCGCGTCTTTGAACCTGGGTACCTAAGCGTCTTCCCGCCGTTATCTGGCCGTTGAAACTCGCGTGGCTGCCGTTGCATTACCGTTCTCTCAGGCTCTACATCAACATCCCATCAACTTCCCCGTAGCGCAGGGTCTATGTAAGGTACCTTAGTGTTCGTAAGGTACCTTAAGGTAAGGAGCGGGTGTGCCAGGGACGGACAGGTTACGTCCACTCTGGTAACGACCGAGGCAGAAGATCTCAGGCTCTTTTTTGAACAGTAAACAACTCGTCAAACATGTATGTATGATGGTTTCGACGCGAACCAAACTCACGCAGTATAATGGCAGACATTTTCAGGGATTCGGGTCAGAGTAGGCATGTGTTCCATGTTGACAGCGCAGATAGGTCTCGTAAGCTGTCCCGGCTCTCTTGATTTCAAGATGCGATAATATTTTGTACTATGCATGCGACTCAAGTAACTTCACCGGCAATGATCGTCCCTGGGTCGGTTCAGGGACAGCCGACTAGGGGTTCCCTAAGACATTGAAGTTGTAGGCGTAGCGCACATGGTTCGTAGTAACTTGACTTGTCTCCTTTTGATATGTAGGTATATGGTTACTCGGGATAATTAAGAACATAAACTTCGTAAATCAAGGATCACCCAGGTAGTCCGACAGAAGGTTTCTACTCGGCATCTACTCTGAGGTTCCTTTCCTCTCTCTGCCTTTTCCCTTTCAACACAATGCCTTTTGTGATTAATTCCCGCCACTCAATCAGCCCGTGAGAGAATTTACTGAGGCAAATGTAAGAGTAGGTATGTATCACCCGCGTCCATGCGTCCCGGTATTTGGAACTCAATCAGAACTACACGTACACTATGTGCAGCAAACGCCCATCCACCCCTCCGTCCCGCTCGCGTTGACGCCAGGCTGCATTAGTTCCCCGCATATTTTTACTAAACATTGTAATCATTACGCACTTTTCTGCTCGTTCTCGGCGGGGGGGACCATGATACACGGTACATCGAAGCTACGGTGGATGGTGCTATAACGTACCTGTCTCCTCCCGTTAGTTCACTCGAACTTCTCCTGGGATAGGAATCGACTTACTTTGGCTTTTGCGATATCTCTCCGCCTGCAAGGAAGACCCTTATTAGGTGGCTCCAGGTGAGGGGAGAGAATCTCGACCAAGTGATGAGACATGCCGTAGATTCAGGCAAGCGGGCGAACCAAGAAGTATGGAAAGGGGGTTCATCTCTAGCCGGCCACCACCGAGTACAGTCTCACATCTCGGGGTTCAAGCATCTACGTTCCGCATCAGCACATATACATATTAGCCCGTCTCTTCTGCCCCAAGCCCAGGTAATCCAGTCAGCCACATAGACTTACGTAGGACGTAGGTAGATAGGTCCCGTTCAGTTTCCCTGCCATGCAAGAAGCCACACTCGAGTCCCAGAACCCCCGCCGAATCACCTATCGTCCACGTCCACCTCCATACCACGGGCCGCTGGAGTAGCTGAGGTCATGGAATCCCTCTCACCCCTCCCTTGCCCCTCCCTTGCCCCTCCCTTCTTAAGCTACCCCGCCTCCTCCGTCCGTTTCCTCCATAAGCTCCTTGTCCACACCCCATCAAAACATTTATCGTGCTTCCAATTCGTAACCAACAGCTTCAGTTGACACTTGTCCTTGCTTCCAAAGAACGACAGGCATCAATCAATCCATCGTAGTCGAAATGCCTCTCACCGGACACTGCCTCTGCAAGGCCGTCACCTACACGGCGGACGTCGACGCCCCTCTCCTGACGGGCTACGACCACTGCGACGACTGCCAGCGCCAGTCGGGCTCCACCTATTGTGAGTGCTTACCCCGAGGTTTTTTCATCGTCTCGATCCAGACAAACTCCCCAGCCTTTCGTTCGCCCGTCACCGTCGGCGTGTGATGGCGGCACTTCGACATGAAATCGTAGAGTTGAGATGAAGAGGAATCAAGGGGCCGCTGGAAAGCGCCTTACTGAGGAAAAAGGGAAGAAAAAAAAAAGGGGGGGGGGGGGGGTTGGGGTTGGGGGGTTGGTTCGAAAATAGGTGGCAGAGGAGAAAGAGTCCAAGTAGACCTTGAGAAGACTTTCAAAGTCTAACCATCTGTTTGAATTTTCCAGCCCTGGTCGCCGTCGTCCCCAAGGACAAGCTCACCATCAATGGTCCGACCAAGTCGTGGGCTGGCGTTGGATCTTCTGGCAAGGCCGTCCACCGCATCTTCTGCTCCGAGTGCGGCAGCCCCATCGCTCATGACCCGGAGGCCGCTCCGGAAATCATCGCCCTGAAGGCCGGCACCCTGGATTCAGACATCAAGAAGAACCTCAAGCCTGTGAGTAACCACCTGCTTTCATTCCTTTGTTCCTCCCTCCATACTGGTGGCGTCCACTTGGAAGAAAAGAAAGGGGGGTAAAGAGAGACAGGGAACAACACCGGAAACATATTCAGCGGGGAAAGGGGACTTGGTGTACGAGGAGGGGGAAAGACAATGCCGTTGTTAAAGGGAAGAAAACGAGAAAAAAGGAGAGACCGCAACATACTTACCTTTTTCTCTTTATCAGGATACCGAAATCTGGACCGTCGGCAAGCTTCCGTTCTGCCAGGAGAACTTGGCCAAGCCCTTCAAGCACATGCCTGAGTAAAGTATGGCTATTTCAAGCCAGGGTGAAACGGAACGATGCCCAAACGAGCAACTGGATGAAAGTGAGAGGAAACGCAGTGCAAAGGAAGACAATTTGGATTTCCAAGTCGAAATTGGACCAGCTAGGTGGTATGTCGTTGACATTAAAGGGTTGAGTTGAGGTCGTGGGGAAGGGAGGAAACGGTTGAAAAGGGCGCTGGGAACCGGAAGAGAGGGGTGAGACCGAGAACCCTGATGGCTACCGCCACCTACCTTAGCAAATCTACAGTAATTACATTGCATCCGGTCCGGTCTCAGCGATCCATCTCAGCGTTTTAAGTTCCGTGACGAAATATCTCATGGCTTCTTCACGTTCAACCGATGCAATAGGAACCACTGATCAAATCATGACGTTCGAGTGATCTGAACACACAAGACCGCACTCTGCTACCTTGGCAGAAACATTTCTCATTAACCCACCCCCCTTGCGATGATAGTACCAACTTCAACGCGTGCTTGATCATGTCTGGGTTTGTAGTAATAACCGTCGTACACCCAAGTTAAAAATGCCCATGCTCATGTCAGTAAAAAGCCACCAATGAACCCCTCTACTCCATTCCGCTCGAAACACAGTTGTCTGAAATGATTCACAAAAGGGCTACCGCGGCTATTCCCGCGGCACCTGTCAAAAGACCAGCTAGAACTTGGATCTGCATCCCAGCACCCGTTTTATCCTGCTCGGAGTCACCATGCCGAGGTGTCCCCCTGAGGGGAGGCTTGGTAAAACGGCCGGTCGTCAAGTTGTGGCCGGCTGTCCTGTATTGGGTACCAGTCAGAAGACCGTTCGTCCCGCGTGTAAAGGACTCGAAGCTGCGGATGGTTGCCGTGTCCGTGACAAGGGGTGTCGCAATCTCCATAGCCCCGGTGGCCGCCGTCGTGGGCTCGGCTGTCTTGGTGGGGACAGATTCCGAGGACTCCGCGAGCTTTTGAACGGTTGTTTTGGTGGCAGCCTCATCAGTAGCAGTGGCTAGTTTGTCGACGACGGCCGTGGCACCCGATGTTGGCATGGTGGCAATGTCCCGGTGAGCAGACCAAATAGTGGCAAAGGGGGCGGCCGGAGTCTCGGCCCGGCAGAGGTCGTTCTGGGATCTCTCAAGGATCCCGCCATAGAAGTTGAAGTCGCGGTCGGACATTCCGCCATGATCCCGGATGCAGCGTTCACAGGCCAGCTTGACTGGAAAGAAATCGCCTTTGCACATGCAGGAGGCATGCTTCTGGAGAGCTTCCGAACCACCGTTCTCCGGCCGGCAGATGTTTTCCTCAATGGCCCTGGCCTTCCCACAAGAAGACAGCTTGTCGAATGGCTGGCCCCTGGAGGAGGGCGGATCACAGACCTCAACGGCCTGTGCGGCGCGGGCCTCAAGAACAGAACCGAGGGCCCAGGCAGGGGCAGCGAATTTCAGGAGAGCCGTAAGGCCAAAAGTCACAAAGCTTGAACGCATGACTGGCTTATCACGATAGAACAACTGGGAAGAGGTTTGTTAACAGCATGGCAGCGTTGGAGAGGCTGGGACGTTATAGACAAACCTCCGAGACGAATAAATTGCGAACCAAGGTGACTGGTGGTTGCCGAGGTTGAAGAGAATACGGCGTGCGCGGTGAAGATGATGAAATGACAAGATGAATGCTGTAGTAAGGAGTCGAGGAGAGCAAAAATGGATGTGTTAGCAATGGCCGAGAAGAGGCTGGCAGATATGGTGACGAACGAAGATGAGTGCAGAAGGGGAAGAAGGCGAGAAGAGGAAGAATTGAATCCTGACCGACGAGGCGGGAGAAATACCCGAAGGATAGCTGGATATTGTGGAAGAGAATTAGGAGGGAAAGGGCCACAGAGCGACGAGATTATGGTTATGGCTTCTTCCCCCCGCCCCCTGGAAAGTAGTTGCTCTGGCCTGACACCAGCATGGTTATGACGGCCAGCCCCTGTTATCCAGTTGTAGGTTGTGGTCGTCGACGGGAGGGCAGGAAGCAGAGACAAGAAAACAGGATACAAGGAGAAGGAGGGGAACTCCAAATCGCCGGAGTGTCAAATATGATGGGCGACTCCTTCTGAGATGCACTTCCTGCAGGGGGCCACTTGCGTTAACCAGGGGAGAGTGTCAGAAGTGGGAGTAACCAGACTACTCCGTACGTGCCTGGACCTGTGGCTCGAATCTTACCCTCTCCTGGTGATAGTGAGAACGGAGGGCTTCTGGGGATAGTAATTTCCTTTTAACTTCCCTCGAGGTTACTCATCGAGTCCAGAGGAACTGTCTAATGACGTGTCTAGTCCCTTACTCTCAACAATGTAACTTTTCGAGAGCCACTTCCGATTTGAAGCCAAGTCATGTGCTCTTCCGTGGTAGTGCCTGCTTCGGTATATCAAAGTCAATCCCACCCCTACCTACCTTATGCCACAATGAAGCCACCGCCGATAGCTCCTGCCATAACTGTCATGCCAATGGCCCAACCACCGAAACTCCACCTGGCCGCTCCCGAATCAGGAAACTGCTTCTGGACCTCGGCTGTCTGGCTCCCGATGACTGTCGAGCAACTCGCTGTCCCGCAACTGTACCCGCTCGGGCAGCAACCTGCCACAGGACCAGCATCCTGACCGCAGAGAAACCACCCACTCGCGCATGACTCCGTCGTCTGCTCGGACCCGGTAGGCACGTCCGTTATTGGCACCACCACGGTTGCACCGTCCGTCACGATGGTCGTTAACGGTGTGGACGGGCAGTCGGTTGTCCCGCAATCTCGACCTGTACGACAGCACCCACCGCCGTCGCGAGCCAGGCAGGCGTAGAAGCCTGTTGGGCAGTAGTCGCCCGGCGTCCCCGCCGTAGTTGTTTCTGTAGTTTCACTCTCTGTAGAGGTCGGTCGGAAAGGAGGGATGGCCGCGGAGTTGGAAGTGGAAGGAGTGACCGTACTTGTCCTAGTGCTCGTCACGGGGCTTGGCTCGTTGCTTTCCGTGACAATAACGGTAACAACGACCGTCGAGAGCCCGCCGCCGTCCGCAGTTGTCGTCGACGTGCGTGTCACGGTCGTGACGGACTGAGATGTTGTTGATGTTGATGTTGATGTTGATGAAGGGACAGCAGGAGGGCTCGGGACGCCTGGAGTACGTTCTAATCAGTGTATGTTCCCAGACATCATGCAGAAGGAGAAAAGAAGGGGGCCAGAAGGAGAGGGAAAAAAAACTATGGCACTCACATCCCACACCCCGACACACAAATCCCGGGATACAGCACCCTCCCCCGAGCTCCGTCGAGCAGCTCGGCGAGCCATCCGGGCACGATCCAACAGGTCCTCCGCACTCTGCACCTTGGGGACAACATGCAACGTTTCCGACGCTCGGATCTTCCACCTCGACGCAGTTCTCGCCGCTCATGCAACACTTATTGGGCTCCCCGATGTCGCCGCAGTTTTTCATCCCCTCGGGACATGTATGCCTGCCCTCCAACGCATTCAACGACTCCCTCGCCCTCCTGAGGAGCTCCCATCCGGCTCCGTCGCCTACACCATTCCAGCTATTTCCTCGTTGGTGCAACTGGAAAGCCGGCCGGTACCGCCTACCGCCTGGCCACGTGGTGCTGACGTTGGCTGCTAGCGAACTCTCTTCCTCAACGGACAGCTGCAACCGGGCAGCTAGAACGGCCTCGCGCGGGGAGAGAAACGGCGACGCTCTGTAAGCGTCCTCTTGGTCGTTTGAGAAGGACAGGTATTCGGGAAAGAGCTTCTCCGAAGAATCAAGGGGCATTTTGCGGATGGCCGTGGGGTTGCGCTGTGCCTCCTGGGCTTCGACTTGGGCTGCGACCAGCAGTAATAGGGACGATGGGAGTCCCAGAATTGTAGCAGGCCGCATGTCGCGAGATGTGGGATGTGCGATAAGGGCGGTGCGTCGGTTGGGGTCCTGAGGTCGAGGGACGAATTTCGATGTCGGTCGGGATGTTTATGCGGTGAAAGGTGAAGCTACGGGTCCCTGCTAGGAGTGATCAGGATGGACTGTACACAGCAGAAGGGTTCACCCTAGACACAAAAACGAAGACAAATTCATGAGGATAATCGTATAATCCAATCGACGGATTCTCTACCTTTCAGCTGATGGATGGAGGGCCGAGTTTCATTGTAACCTTGTTTGTTTGTGGTTGGGCGAGCGGTTTCCGTACTCCGACTTTTATCTGGTTGGTTTGTAACGTGCCCGAAGTACCACAATCTCGATGCACGTCTCCTCCCGGATAGCTGCCGTTTGGTGAATCACCGGTTGACACTAACAGAGCTCGGAACTCAACGCAAACCACAACGTCTATCCGTACAGTTGTCTGCGCTATACGTAATGTATAAACTATCGGATCACTTACCCTACATTGAGTACCAAGGTTGGTGTCCATATTCTTCCGAATCGTGGTCTTGTACGTATCCCCACATCCCTTGCCTCAAATAAGCCTGTTAGGAAACGAAAAGAAGTTATTGGACTAAGGCAACGTCTTATTATTTAAGGTATGCGACATGACCATCTGTTGGTCATGGCCGGCTCTAGCTGCATCATAAAAGTCATTTCTACCGACAGTAGAACAATGCGTCAAAACTCGCTCACCGACTTCTACAGGCCGCCCCCGATGGAGCAAACCCCTACCCCCGGACCCTCTTTAAATACGGGCCAGGCGTAGCATCATCCTCAGTGCACCGATAGTCTGTTCCTCCTCTAAGATGACCGACTCTCCTGACGCTCCCTCCAATGGCTGGAGCGTGCCCCGCAGAGCGTTCACGAAGAGCTCTTCCTTGGTATCGAGGACCTTGTCCAGGTCCACATTTTCGGGATTCGCAGTCACATCATACTGCATGTGGACCTCGTCCGTGGGCACCAGGCCTGCCTTCTTGCGCAGCCTCTGCACCCGGTTGATCACCTCACGCGCCAGGCCCTCGTAAACCAGGTCTTCCGCCGAAACGTCGGTGTCGAGCAGGATGATGACATCGTTCGAGAAGGCCGCCTCAAGCTTCGACTGTTCCACTGCAGCCTTGCCGTCTACTCCGTCGGTCTTAGAGATCACTCGTACGATTTCCAAGTCGTTCTCCTCGAGCTGGATCCCGCCAATGGTCATCGTCTTCTCAACCTGATAATTCCTCAGCTGCTCTTGAGAGAGGCTCGGCAGCGCCTTGCGCACCACCTGCACATCCTTCTTGAGCTTCTTGCCCAGCGTAGGCCAGTCCACCTTGGCCTCTAGGACAATGCCGTACTTCGCCTCGTCGGTGGTCAGGATGACCTCCTGCACGTTGAGCTCTCCCTTGACATAGTCCACGAGCGACTCCACGTCGGACAGGTGCTGCTCGTCGGCAACTACGACAATGGACCTCAACGGCGTCTTCAGACTGAGGGTGCGGCGCTCTCTTGCCGTTCGTCCCAGATCGATGACCTTCTGCATGGCCGACACCTTTCTCTCAATCACCTCGTCGAATAGCGCCTGTTGAACTGTCGGGAAGCGAAGGAAGTGCACACTTCTCGAATCGGGGGCCTGCGCCAGGAGCTCCCCTAGGAAGGGCTTCAGGAGCCCGTAGATGTGCTCGGTGATGAAGGGGGTGAAAGGCGCCAAAGCCCGGACCAAGGTGTAGAGAACCTGAAGGAGCGTATTCAATGCAGCCTTGGTGTCCTCGATGCCCAATCCCGCCACGCCCTTCAACCGCTTGCGGTTGAAGCGAATGTACCAGTTGGTGAGGTTATCGAGCACTTGAAGCAACCGTGGAACGACCGTGTACAGGCGGTATCCAGCCATTTCCTGGTCGATAAACTGCAGCATGCTCTGGCAGTCGGCAAGGATCCACCGGTCCATGACGTTCTCCAGTCCCTTGCCCTCCGTGAACGAAGGGTCGGCAGTGAATTCTTCGCCTGTGTTCTTCTTGTACAACAGTGCCTGTTCGTAGAAGAACCGGTAGCTGTTCCAGAGCGGCAGTAGAACTTTAGATACGACCTCCTTGACACCGGATTCCTTGAAGCGCAGTGGCTCGGCCCGGACCACGGGGGAGTTAATAAGATAGAGCCTCAAGGCATCGGAGCCATACTCGTTTATGACGGAGCTGGGATCGGGGTAGTTCTTGAGGCTCTTGGACATCTTCTTTCCGTCTGCAGCAAGGACGAGGCCGTTGACGATGCAATTCCGAAACGGCGACACCTGGAACAGCTTGTTTCCGAGGACGCTCAGGGTATAAAACCAGCCTCGGGTCTGGTCGAGACCTTCGGCAATGAAGTCTGCCGGGAATCGGCCGCCATGGAAAGTGTCGGCGTTCTTAAAGGGGTAGTGCACCGAGGCGTATGGCATGCTTCCCGACTCGAACCAGCAGTCGAAAACCTCATCCACCCGCTTAAGCATGCCCTTGCCTTTCCTGGACGGGATCTGGATGTGGTCAACCTTGTCCCGATGCAAGTCGTCGAGCGGCCCATCGTAGCCACTCAACTCCCTCAGCTCGTCCCTGCTCCCAACACAGATGACCTCTTCAAAATCGTCGCTGACCCAGAGCGGGAGCGGCGTGCCCCAATACCTGTTGCGGGAGACATTCCAGTCGTGGGCGTTGGCGATCCAGTTGCCGAACCGCTTCTCCTTGACGAAGGAGGGGACCCAGTTGGTGGACTCCAGATTCGAGAGCATCTCCGGGACAGAGTTGGTGACCCGGATAAACCAAGATGAGACGGCCTTTCGAATGAGCTGTGTATCTGAGCGCCAGCAGAACTTGTCAACGTGCGAGACCTGGCTTTCCACCAGGAGACGGCCAGTCTTCCTCAAGTCCTTCAGAATGGCCTTGTCCGCCGCCTTGACGTGTTGTCCCGCGTACTCCGGCACTTCGGCTGTGAAATGGCCCTTCTGGTCCACAGGGCAGGGCGGTAGGCGTTTCTCACTGATAAACCCAGTGGCGATGGCGGCGTCGTAGTCCTCTTGACCAAAAGCCGGAGCCTGGTGGACGAGGCCTGTACCCTCACCTGCCTCCACGTAGTCTGCGCCAATGACTTGGAAGCACTCCGAGTACGACTCGGCAAAGTAGGGGAAGAGTGGCTCGTATTTCCAACCGATCAGGTCCTTCCCAACAAACTTCCTCAGAATCTTGTACTTGGCCTTCTTGAAATCCTTCCCATAGAAAGAGGGCAGGCCGCTCTCCATGATGATGTATTTCTTGGCCGATTTCTCGTCGAGGAACTCGACATATTCGAACTCGGGGTGGACGGCAATGAGAAGGTTGGACGGAAGGGTCCAAGGCGTGGTCGTGTAGATGACCAAGGACGCATCTACGCCTTCTTGTCCGACGACTGGGAAGGAAACAAGAATGGCGGGGTCCTGGGTCATCTTTTCGTTCTGCTTCGCTTCGATCTGGCTGAGAGGGGTGCCTAGGGCGGTCGAGTAGGGCATAATCTGGTAGGCACGATATACTTGCTCCTTCTCGAAGAGCTCCTTGAATACCCACCAGCACGACTCCATGAAAGTGACGTCCATAGACTGCGAGACAGCGACACGTTATGTCAGCCTGGGTAGTTTATAATTGCCGGGGCTAAGCTTTCGGGTGAATCCAACCTTGTAGTCATTGTCGAAGTCGATCCAGCGACCCAAACGCTCGATTATTTGTCTCCACTCGGTGGCGTATCTCATGACGATGGCCCTACACTCGGCATTATAGGCGGCAACGCCCATCTTTGCGACAGCATCTTGGGCCGACATGCCGTGTTTCTTGTCGATTTCGTACTCAACGGGTAGGCCATGGGTATCCCAGCCGAATCGTCGACTGACATGATATCCCTTCATTGCCCAATACCGGGGGATGATATCCTTGATCGTGGACGTCAAGAGATGACCATAGTGGGGAAGGCCTGCGGTACGCCTGTTAGGGGATAATGAAGATAATTAGGGGACGCGATTGAAGCGAAAAGAAGGTATTGTACCAGTAGCTGAACGCCGGTGAGTCAGTAAGCTGCAACTCCCCTAAACAGTGAGATGGAAGACTATCACATACCAAAAGGAGGCCCATCATAGAAAGTGAAGGGCTCGCAGCCTTCAGTCAGGCGAAGCTGCGTCTGGAAGGCATCAACCTCTCGCCAGAAGCGAATGGTCTCCTCCTCGGTCTTGGGGAAGCTGATGCTCATCTTTGGACGACAGCAATTTCCCACGTGCCAATATTTTGGTGGAGGAGAACGTATCACCACGTTTGAGATGAGGGGTCGACGAGGAGGTGGTCTCTGACGCCCTTTGAAGTTGACAACAAAGATTCCGTGACCCAAAAAAAATGAAGACACCGGAAGTCGATGGATATTTTTTTCCCCTCGCCGAGTTGCCGCTCACTAGGTCAGGCACCGTGACTCAGGATATTGCCCCGCCCCCGCCAACGGCAGTGTGGGCTAGTCAATTGGGAAGGCGGTCGGGTTCCCGGTACGCGCTACACACGCTACGACACGTGAGACAACACGTGATCCTATTTCTCTTTAACTCCCCGAGCTAGGTTTACGCACGGGACGTGCTCGGAAGCTTGAAGTTACCATCACACGGCACACTCATATTTTATGGTTCTTATTTAAGACGGACCCCTGGATCCTTTGCACATTTTCCAAGATACATGCCGAATATTGCTGTGTTGTGAGCACGGGTGGCCATTTGGGTTGTCTAAGGGGTTGACAGCTCGGATGGTTTTACGTATCCATACGTGTATGTATTAGCCACGAGTTGCATCCATTTCGAACTCGGTAATACTATCGACTGCCCGATTCAATACGAGCTAAATAGAAGAAAGCCAAATAAAAGGGGCGATCTCCTCGTGAACCCCCAATGGGTATGCACGTGTCTGGAGGAGAACGGTGAAGACTGCTATGGGCTGGTCGCACCGAGGTTCGAGAGCATTCAATCGCGGGGTCTGATTACATCGACGTCTTCAACAATGCAACATTCACACCAGGAGCCAACATCGACTTGAATTGCTCTAATTTGAAGTACATACACCGAATCGAAGTCGTCCATTGATACGGGCTCATCCGAGCTGGAACATCACGGTACCTTGAGTGTATCCTCAATCTCAAATTCACCCTCAGCGGTCTGTTGATCAAGCTTTAGTCTCACCTAAGATGACTGTCATAGATGGTAGCAAGAGACTCATCCTCTAGCACTATACTTACTCCCCTTACGCCAGAAGGATCGTGTGGTATCTCTTCCTTCGCGGTATACCTTTCTCCCAATGCGTACGGGCCCTCCCCTGTCTCTATTCTTCCCGCAACGCATGGCTCCTCACTCTTCACAGATCCAGCCACCTCTCCTCCCCCGACCCGATCTCTCCGCACTCGGTATATCGTATCGTCGCATTCCCTTGCTTGCTATCAACCGTGATATTTACCTTGATATGCGCCTCATTTCCCCAAAGCTCGAGTCCCTCTTCCCGCATCTCCCTCGCCTGGGTGAATATTCAGACTCGCGGCCCGAGTCCTACTCTTTAGAACGTCTCCTCTCCATCCTCACGACTGAGACGGGCCTCTTTCCCGCCGCCGTCCGGAGCCCTGCCTTCTGGGCGTTTTGGCCCCGAACAATACCCGCGAGTGTATTCGTGGATTGCACGGTTCCAGAATGCCGTGACCGCAGCGAAGACCCGGATGGACAAGCCCAAGACGGTAACAGGGGAGGAAGCCGCAGAGGAGATACTGGTCTACAGGGTACGAGGATGATTTGAACGAAGTCGACATGAGAGAACCTCGTTGCCGTGAAGGAGGGCCTGAAGCCCGGACACGAGGTTCAAGTGTGGCCGACTGATACTGGATCGCCTCATCGAGAGGTTGGCAAACTGATTGGGCTGGACAAGACGAAGGTCGTTATTGAAGTTGTTGGGCCCAAAGGTGCGGTTCGGATCCACGCTCCACGGCGAGGCTTTCAAGTGAATCGAGTGAGGTCAGATGCTACGGTCGAGAGGAGCCAGAAGCTCTGACTGTCTGCACAAGTCGGTCATTCCCGTTCACTTTTCTGCTCTACACTAAAGGGGAATAAAAGAGGAAAAGGGTCGGAGCCATGCCACTGAAATGTCCAGGGTCGACTGCACTTAGGACGACATTTCAGGAGACGAACAATCCTGTGATCGCTGCTATTGGGAGACGAAAGCTTCAATGGGAAAATATGGAAAATTAGAGCCATGATGCAGGCGGCGGATAAGGACGTGCAATTACGTAGAAACCGATTGAATTCCAGGTACGGACCGAATCGCGTCCCGTCCTCGCGTGGAAAACACGACAGTTCGACTGACCACCTCAGGAATGGAGAAAAAAGGAAAAGAACCCTCCCCCCACCGTCGGTTAGCACCGAGATGCGCATTAGCCCACCCCGTAATTGTTACCGTTTTTGACAAAACAATTGTCGGTAACAGATAATTAAGGCAGTCGACGGTATCGGGGCGGGACAATACACCGTAGTGGACATCCTACGCCAAGCAAGGTAGTCCCCGACTTCGACAAATGAGTCTGCAGGAATTCAGAGAGCGAAATAGAGAGATTCTGGCAATGAGCTGGTCATGTCAGCCGTCATCACCAGCCCTATTAATAAAGGAAGACCAAATGAACCAAGATCCCGAATCTCAAAAGATGCAGGTGGCTACCCGCACGCTTGGGTAAGCAAAAGGTGCGCCCCCCCCACGATGGCACCAATGGCCAGTACGAAGTGTTTGCATGAAAATCTGGGACATTACCAAGAGCAAGGCAACTCCATATTTGATGCGTTCATCAATCTGGGCAAACATTAGAAACTTCAAATGTCGAGGGCCTTGAAGGCCCTCGACGAACTACCGCGAGCTTACATTTACGGAGTGTATGTACACTAAGGTAATTGGTTGTCAGGTCTGATAGGAGAGCCGTACATCAACGTCGGTAGCCGTCAAGCCCTAATTCACCCTTCTTTACAAGCAGATATTCAGTGCCAGGGTGGTTATTAGGGGAACTGGCTGTGCCCCTGAGAACTTCGTTGGTGAATATTCACTCTGTTCTCACGCCCAAAAGGAGTGCATACCGACGGAATGTAATTACGTCATGGAGACCCGGGAAATGAGCTAGACCGGAACCAAGCGTGTGGGCGGATGTCGGTTCCGTTTCATTCCAACCGACCTACGAAGTACGGATACCTAATTACCTTAAGCCCCGTCCCTCGGCAGTGCTTGTTGTTGTTGTACCTTGACCTGTCATTCTGAGACAGAGTTTTTGCCTGCATTCCGTGACGTCATGTATTCGATTTACCGTTTCTTTCTGCCTTCCGGCGGGACACAAAAGAGGGGGTAGAGTCAACAATACCGGTACACTACTGATGCTCACTTTCAATTCCTCTTTCATGCTCTTGGAGGATTTACGGCCTTATGATCGAAGTGGGGGGTGCCGGTAATCTTGGAAGACGGCAAAGATGAGTGTGCAACACACTGGGAGAGAGACACTAGCGCGACATCGCGACATTGCCAGAGAAGAAACGGTGTGAAAGGTTGACGGAGACGACTCCCACGTTATCCAAAACAGGCTTAGTACTCTGACGCAATGACTTAGACGGCCACTCATAAGGAGGTGCTCAAACCTCAAGAGCGGGGAACAGGCGATGCGACGTCGTCCTTAAACCACAAAGTATCCACCAATCCTAGTACACCTCTACCAGAATTTAATGGGTTAGTGCGTATACAAACGAATATAACTGGTTAAGGATAACAGGGGATCCCGGTGGGGTAGAAGTACACCCTAATATAGGAAATATATTAGTATTTATAAGTACCTATACTTGAATAAGACTACTTACTACACGTGTATATCTCGCCACTATCCCCACTATCACCACTATAACTACCTTACTACCACCACCATTACTAATCTAGGTAGTTAATAAGGTCGTGATAGCTTCACTTCCTACGATAGTCCCACGATCGTCCTTAAAATCGTCATATGCCTTTATACCTATCCATATAAAATAGGTGGAAAAGTACGGATCTGCTGGCTAATCCAATGAGCGATGGAGACGTGGGGCGTAGTCACACGCTAACCTATTAAACCCTGGTAGAGGTGTACAGTGGTGGGTGTTGATTTGCCACAGAGTCAAGACCAACGGAGTACCGACACACTGTGTTACCTAACTTGTGATGTGCCTTTTCGACGAATCCACGAAATAGGTACTTCGCAATTATCAGCATTTGGACCCCAGTGGTCTTCTTGGCTCGGTCGAAGACCCCAGCTCCTGCCGGTGTGTCGGCGAACAAGCGACGCGAGGTCGTCAATTGGCGCAAGTCGAATCGAAGGCTCACCACGTACTTCGTACGATGTACAAGACGGGTGGGAGTTTGTTTAGAAATTCCAAAGTAGACCGGTCCAGGCATCCTTGGCTGGTGTAAGTCCACATCGCAACTCCTGAAGCGATAAGAAAAGGAGTAAAAGCATTGTCGATCGGTGACATGGCACCGCAATGTGAACAATGGCGAGGTCTCCCGAGGCGACCTTTTTTGTTGTTAAAAAATACAAATAAAAAAGTGGCTCGAGGGCTTCCACTGATGGCAAATGGATTTGTATCCGTACTTGACTCCAGGTGATTAGTTATCCGTGGTTCGTGCTTCGAGACGAATCTTCCCTTGTCCTAGAACGAATGTGTTGAAAACGTCCCTAGTAGAGATTGGGGCTGCATCCTGAAAGTGCTGGATGGACGTCAATTTTGTAGCGTTTATTTCGAAGTTTGTGAGGATGTTTGGATTCAGGAGAAGTACCAAGGAGACTACAGTTCAACTGACCAAAGTATATAGAAACGGAGAGAGAAAACGACGAGATATGACGGCAATAACTGGAGAGACAAAGAAGGGAATGCACAATATTTCGTACAGGGGTCGTGATGGTTAATAGACCTCGCCGGGTGGAGAGAACACTCCGTACAGTATATATACTGTGCACTGTACTCCGTAGTAACATGCGTTGGGACTGTTAGAGTGGGCTAGTGGGTGCTCCACTTAAGCCTAGGTACTCCGTGGAAAAAGAAATAGCGTTGGGCAAAGTTGATTACCCAAGGGTTGTGCCTATAGTGCTCCCGTATTATGGTCAAAGCTAAGGTACCCTTGGACGGTGGACCTATGTTTCCTACTATATAAAATATATGCCTACTAATCGTGTAGGCGCCCAAGGAAAAGAGTCTTAACTGGTTAGACAGCCGGTTTGGAGAAAGAAAAGCGCGTTAGGCAACCTAAGGTAGGTTTTTAGGACTTTCATCGTGAATTAATAATAATCGTGTACTCTACGTGTATATTTTGGTGCATGGGCTACGACTCGCGATGTGGACCCGGCTCCGCACTGTGGCTGGGGACAGGACGAAACGACCCGGAAACGGTACGGAGTATCGATACACTGTCTGGGGCGCCGTAAAGGATAGTGCATGGCCCTGTCGATATACACTCTCGTCCCAGCCACCCCCCACACACGCTCGTAAGTACACAGTGTACAGAGAATTGCCTTCCCAACTAGGTCGACAAAAGGAACCACGCGTATTGGTTCGAGACGGGCACTCCGCACTTTCATCGCGTATTATCAAACGCCCATATTCGTAGAACGCCATGTACCCAGTATGGGGGTTGCGTATTCACGGTACGTGTCCGATTCTGATCCTGACCCCAGCACTCAAGACAAGACTGTGTGTACCCGCTTCCCCCCCCCTCCCCCGTCTCGTTTCCCTGACGTTTGTGCTTTTCTTTGCCTTCCTCTTTTTTTTCTTTTTTTTCTTTAAAGTCCCAGAACCTGCAACGTCATACTTTTCAGTGACGTGTGCCGTTTCTCCCAATACCACCATCACCACATACCGATATCCCATCGCGCACATAGCACACAATACGCCCAAAACTGACCAGCGAAAACGGGCTGACAGGCTGAACTTTACAATTCTCGACGGAATCGGACGCATGATCAAATCCACAGCTGGTCCGTCGAATCCCTTCGTCGCAACACGCGATTGTCCGTCGCCTATCCGTATTTTTGAGCCAGCCCTCGTCGCTTGTCGCCGACGAGACCGATACTGGACGCAACAATTCGAGGCGCAGGAGAGCGTAGAGCTTCGGCCATCTGTGACCTTTCAACTCGTCGTCTCTACTCTCTTAGTGCTTCTTTTTGACTTTCGTTCTGCTTCGTTTGGACGGTTGCGTTAGAGCCCGAACCAACGAAAATTAGTCTCTGTGTGTTACTCGCCTCTGACCTCATCTTCCCTTTCTACCCCCATCCGTGTCTCCTTCTACGAGATTTCGTATACCACCGATACCACCGATACCACCGCCTTTCCCAGACAACCAGCGGCACTTGATCACACTTACCTCACCTTTCTTCTCATACATCATCGTCGTCCAACATGGGGACTTCCGCGAACAACGCCTCCCGTCGAGGTGAGTCGAAGTCCCCCAAACAGTCTACATCAAAGAACCCAACACCACCCCGCCAAGGTGAGCATCATCAACATTCACCATCGTCATTTCTAACCCTTTTTTTCGTTCTTTTTTTTTTTTCGCGCGCAATGCGTCGCTTTTGTATTGGCGCATTTCCCCCTTCCTGATTGTTCCTCCCAATTGCCCCTGTCGCCCGCTTCCTTACTACATTCGCAACTTACTCACGCCTTCCTTCTTCAGACCCTGCGCCCACCACCGACCCAAAGCAACACGAGAACAACACCAAGCCAGAAATCGACGGTGCCAAGCCCCTTGGCCCTCCCCCTCGACCAGGCCAACCGCAAGGAAATAACACTCCCGATTACTTCGGAGCCACCCGTGTCGGCGACAACAACCTCAGCCTCGAGCCCAATCCCTTTGAGCAGTCTTTCGGTGGCGGTTCAGGCGCAGAGACTCCTGGTGGCACCAAACTTCCCCCCGTTGCCCACATCACATCACCCTCGGCCCTGCTGCCTGGCACCGGCACAACTCCCTTTAACTGGGGAGGAGGTTCGCTGCGAACAGGCCCTCTGAGCCCGGCTATGCTGTCGGGCCCGACCAATGATTACTTCAGCGACACTCATCACATACGCGGCGGGTTCCCTACTCCGAACGAGTCCTCACTGAGGACCGGACTTACGCCGGGGGGCAGTGGGTCTATGTTCCCTGTCCCAAGTCCCAACTCTCAGCTCTTTGCCCAACTCGCCGGCAACGCCGCGACTCCTGGCACTCTCGACTTCCATCGCACGGCTTTGAGCGCCGCGGCTGCCGCTAAGCGCGACGGTCAGATCCAGCCCCCGGATCAGCTCTCGGTCACTTCCCAGCCTCAGGACATGCCTAACGGCTTGTCAGCTGCCAAACCCGAGGCCAAACCGGCCGGTCCCTTTGATCCACACGACAACGATGCCGCCAACGGCCTCTTCATGCTCGCCCAAGGAGCCCAGACTAGGAACGGCGCTTCTGCACCGGGCTTCGCGCCCACCTCACAAGCACAGGCGCAGGCGCAGGCGCAGCCAGCACCTGCCCCTGCTGTCCAACCCCTCGATGCCGCTCACCAGATGGCCTCCGTTAACGGCGTCCCTCCAGCTGCTCCCCCCTCGTCCACGCGGAGCGTTAGCGAAGGCGGTAGCACGGGGTCTGACGAGCGTGAGCAGGTCAAGCCCAACGCGCGAGGCAAGGGCAAGAAGGGCGGCGCAACGACCAGCGTCAATGGTCGGAGGAAAGCCGAAGATGCCCCTGCCAAGGGCCCTGCCAGCAAGAAGTCTAAGACTAGCACTGCTGGATCGATTGGAGATGACAGCCAGGATGAAGATGATGATCATGGATCCAAGACTGAGGAGGGTGATAGCACTACTTCCAAATCCAAGATGACAGACGAGGAAAAACGGAAGAACTTCTTGGAAAGGAACAGGTACGGTTCTTTTTTTTTTTTTTTTTTTTTTTTTTGGTGACGATACTTGGAGAAATACCGAACAAATTGCTAACAGTGGCATCCAGAGTTGCGGCGCTGAAGTGCAGGCAGCGTAAAAAGCAGTGGCTGGCTAATCTGCAGTCCAAGGTAGAGCTATACAGCAGCGAGAATGATGCCCTGACGGCGCAAATCACGCAGCTCCGTGAAGAGGTGGTCAACCTCAAGACCCTGCTGCTCGCCCACAAGGACTGCCCGGTCACTCAGCAACAAGGCCTCCACGGGGCTTTCATGCAACAGGCCATTGAGCCCTTCAATCCGCAAATGAACCCGTACGGTATGGCGGGACCAATGCCGCCGAACCAGCAAGTGCTTGCTGGAGGACAGGGGCCCCCACGCCGCTTCTCGTAGGGTGTGGCGCGATATCTATCCGAACATGACCCTGTCGGTTGGTCAAGATTCATATCACCAAACCAGGATGTCTTCTCTGCTGGAGGAGGAGCTCCTGCACGGTCGTCAACCCCAGATAACATACACTGTTAAGTCACGGAAGTAGGGAGTTCCGGTTGCGCTGATGTTAAACACTAACGGCTGGCCGGGGTAATACTCTCCAAAGACGCCAGAGCCATCACGAGCAACACGGCCGTCATAATAACTCTCCGCTTGTATCAACACATATTTTTACCACAATCACGTTTACCACAATCACGTCTTCCTTTCTGTCACGACGAACGACTTCACCTCTTCCACTTTCTTTCCTGAACGCCGAACTCTGGAAGAAACGGCCGAGGAGACAGTCTTTACGGCGACATGAGGCAGTCTTTACGGCGACATGAGGCAGTCTTTTTTGTCTTGTCCCTGGGCAGTGCGTTCACCGGCGTGATTCGTTATTGTTTTCGCTTTGGGCGATTTTGAGCCCTTAATCGTTTTCTCTTCGATTGTGTGTATCTAGTTTACGATGAGATCGGGTATACATTAAAAGGGGGAGTACTGGACAGGGTGCTTTGCTTTCGTACTTTGGAAGGCGTCTCGGCCGGGGAGGAGGGAGTCCGGGGGAGGGATTGGGCACCTTCTGCCTCTGGCACTGAATTTATATGGACTAGGATCCGGTGGCAACAAGCGACAGTCGTCGCCATGTCATAGATGTTTTGGAGTATTTCAAAAAAGGGCGTTTTCAAAATGTCGGTTGCAATGTAACGTGATGAGGGGAAGCGAAGCGATGCCAATGTTGTACGTGGCATCAGGAACAGATGTACAAATCTATCATCAAAGTCGCGGAGAGTGGCCTATTGGGACAGGATCCTACTTGTGGGATAGCTGGGGATTCCGCTGAGATGACGTAAATGATGGTACTGGGATGACCATATACTCTGTTTTTTTGTCTTGCTGGAAACAAGTTGCCCTTTCTCGTTGCTTCTTCGGAGGCTGGAACTCCCTCAGGCGCCTCTCTCCCTCTCTCTCTCTCTCTCTCTCTCTCTCTCTCTCTCTAGACGTCCCTATAGCCCGGGACGAACCGACAGTCATCTTTTTCTAGCCCATGCGATATTTATATATATGACGTAGAAGCTAGGCATCAGACATACGCCCTATTCTATTCGTCTCCGAGTTCTAGTCCGATTTCCAGCGCTCATCCTGACACTTACCTAGGATGTGCGGTAGATCATGTCTTCGCGGTCGGGGCCGGTGCCGATCCACTTGATCTGACTTGCTGTCAGTAAGGAGAAGGGATAACAGTGGCTCGAGAAAAGGTGAAAGTATTGCGCTTACCTTCACGCCGACGAAGTTCTCGATGAACTATAGTCCTGTGGTTAGCCAAGAAAAAAAAGGAGAGAACGTGCTGCGATTTAGAAAGGGGCTTCAAGTCTTACGTGGACGTAGTCCCGCGCTTGGACCGGCAGATCCATGAAGGTCTGGATCTTGGCTGTTGGCTGGTTCCAGCCAGGCAGCTCTTGGTAGACCACCTCGACACGCTCGAGTTGGCTGAGGTCCGCGGGGAAGGAGGGGATCTCCTACCGAGATCGTTAGCAAGGAGCCAGCACACAGGCGTAGAATATCTGATGGCGGCGGTATCTCGGTCTAAGCAGGGTAAGTAAATACTTACTTCACCGGTGTCCGGGTCCTTGTAGGCGACTGCCACCTTGATCGTGGGGAACGTGTCGAGAACATCGAGCTGTGAGTCGGGAAAGTAAGTAGTGATCTTGGGCCATGGGTTGGACCATGCTGCCGTACCTTTGTGAGATTCAGGGCCGTGTAGTGGTTAATAGCCTGCAGATGGATAATCAGCATTACGATCATTTGTGCAGAGACGAAGTAGAGGATAGACGTACTGTGCTGTACTTCAGGACAACGAGGTCTGCGAGATGACGAGTCAGGTTTGTCCGCAATGAAGTAGAACCCTTTCACGGGCCATGCGGTCGTTGTAAGGGGTTAGTCGACTCACCGAGCCTATCCAATGTCAGTAAGTACCTTGACTGCGGTGGACAGAGAACCACTTACCAGCCGCATCTGCGTTTCCTTCCGGTTGATACTCCCTGAGCGAATGATTTCAGTCCCATGAACCCCTTCCGAAGAAAGACGCTGTTGCACCTACCCATTCCCGACCGATCTCCTGAAGCTTAGTGCCAGCCCTACCATCCCCATTAGTTGATCCCATTGCTCAAAGTATGGCATCACGGCAGGTAGCGCAAACAAGTTCTGGAGTGGAGGCACTACTTACTCTTCCGTGTCTTCTGTTACGAAGGGTCCTCCTCCTACTCTGGTGGTGTAGGCCTTGACCACGCCGATGATTTCATCAATCTTCGTCGGGTTGATGGCGAGACCTGTAAAAATGCCACCAAGGCCGGTATTCGACGACGTCACATACGGGTACTTAAATGTTTGTTAAAACCTCGGGTGCGCTGGCACGTCAAGCAGGCCGCAGGGGTGGGGGGTGGGGGGGGGGAATGATGCTCACCGTGCCGTAATCTATATCCAGCATGAGGGCATTGGCACCCTCGACGAGGATCTTCATGTTCTTGTCCTGGGCTTGCTTGATGAAGGCCACAGCGTCTACGGTGTACTTGGCTAGCTTGGGCCTGTATTCGTTGAACCTGGCAATCTCCTCTTCCACGTCATACTTGAGCAGGTCCCCGTAGCGCTTTTGGAAGGACGAGGCGAGACGACGAATCTTGGCCTCGAACAGCTCGGCATTAAAGACTTCGGATAGACGAATGCCGCTCCTGGCTGCCTTGGTGCTGTATGACGGGCCGATTCCGCGACATGTGGTTCCAATCTTGCTGGCTATAGACCCGCTCCGATGAGTTAGCCCCTTGCGGCCAGAGGTAGGTTTCTTTGCCTGCAGTGCGGAGACGAGGGAGCTGACTTGCCTCCGAGCTCGACCTCCTCCAGGCCATCGACGGCAACGTGAAGATCTAGGTCGACATGGACGCGATCTGAAACGAAGATGCGGTCATGGACGCCTTTCAGCCCCTTTTTCTCCAACTCGTCGAGCTCCTTGAAGAAGGAGGGGACATGGAAAACGACGCCGGAGCCGATGAGGTTGAGGTTTTCCGTCATGAGGCCCGATGGGAGCAGATGGAAGCTGTATGAGATGCCATTGGCACTATAGGTATGTAGGTTAGCGGGATCTTGGTATTGTGGTAGTCCCTGGGTTGCTTACACGATGGAGTGGCCCGCATTGTGACCGCCCTAAAAGTGGTGTCTCAGCATTGCCATTCCCATAGTAGCACATGCAATCGCGATCTTCTCGCGAATGCGTGAAGGATGTATACATATGGGTTTGGTGGAATAGGGGTCCGGGAATCCTAAGGTGGAATCCCAAATAACAAAGGCCCTAAAGGTAAAGGCTAGGAATGAACTTACAGCAGCCCGGGCGCATAGCTGGGCTTTCGGGGCGAGGATGTCGGTAAGTTTTCCTTTCTAAAAAAGCAAAACAACATGCCGCATGTCAGTCAAACACAGTCAGGTATGTCGTCGAGGAGATGAGCGTTTGCTTCGACTCATCCAGCCGATATCGGCTGAGCCTACGTGAGGAGCAAAGGAGCAACCGGATGAAGTCAAGTTGAATACATACACCTTCGTCGCCTATTCAATGGGCAAGTCTAGTCAGTAAGGGATGTATTAAGAAATGAAGACGTGACAAAAAGGGACTTTTATGTCAGGAATCGCGGGGCATATTATATCCCGGAGCGGAGAGTGAGAATGAGAGGGGTTTAACTTGAAAATGTTTCTGAACGAACTCGAGACCCTTGCTCAGATGCGCCACTTACCCCATTGGGATCCCAGGATAATGGTCGCCATGGTGAGATGGGATGAGAGGAAACGATAACGTCGGTGTTGTGAAGCTAGACGTCGTGGAGCTTTTTAGAGATCACGGGAGGAAGAAGAACATGAGAAGAATGTCCCTATTAAGAGAGGCGCAAAAATAAGAATTAAGTACGGGCCTACAAAGTTGAATCGCGTCACTGGGCCCGAGGCGGGACCTGGAACACCCGAAAACCGCAGGGGCGGCGCCATTGACTTTTTTGTGGTGGGGGAGGGGCAAACGCAAACTAAAATGCTGGCTAAGTACGGAGGTACAGAGTAAATTAGGCTCGCAGTCGAGTCACTCGACAGGAAGTCTCAGTTCTTACGTAAGAACACACGGATTAAATGATATATTCTATACACGCATAACTCGTCGATACACTGGGGGTGATCTGTGATAAGTGCATATGAGACCCCCGTTTATGCAGCATGCCAGGCTCGAGAATTTATGGGTCACCATGCCATGTAATCCCCTGTCAGAGAACAGGTACGTACCGCATCGACCCCCCAAACAGGTCGAATCGTCTCTTCCGGTAAAGTAAACAGTGCAATTCAAAGCAGAAGAAGCAAAACACCAGCAATTTGCGCGCTTCGCAACCCACCATCGCGACTATTTATCACGACCCCTCGGCCCCGCGACAATCCTCGACCCATCGCTTTTTTTACTAGGCTTGCCGAATATATCGCCTCGTCTCAGCTACCTACCACCTGAGCACACTGCATCGCGTCTTTCGGCGACTTGATACCCGGGCAGAGACGCGACTCTCCGCCCATTGGAGCATCGCGTCCCCTGGCTCCCGACACTCATCTACCGTTTCTCTTCCACGCTTCAGCTCAATGACTTAAATTGACATTGCGCCATCCATGACGACCGTACTACGAATATTAGATCCGTTACAAGTCAGGAGCATGAGCAACGAGCAGCCCGAGCGGAGGAAAAGCAAGCGCCTAGCAGGTTGAGCATTATCCCGCCCACCCTTTCCCTCGGCCCAAACGAACCACCGCGTACTGACCTTGCATACAGGGGCATCTGTTTTTGACGAAAGCGATGGCGATTTTCTTTTTACGCGTGCCTCCAAGCGAGCTAAGACGACACCATCTTCAGAAGCCGAGCCTGAACCTCCAACAGCAGCCCCAGCCCCAGCAACCACAAAGAAGTCTGCACGCGGGAGACCACCAAAAGACCCCGCCAGGCCATCTCCGCGGTCATTACAAACATCTGCCAAGGGAAAAAAGTCGACGGCGAAGGACACGACCGAACCGCACAGGAAATCGTCACGTCATGAATTTAGTCCAGAGCCCAGCGTATCAGATGAATCCCAGCTTGTCGTACCGAAACGGAGGACCAGGAAGTGCGCGCATGATTCAGCCGAGAAGGCGGACGAGCGGCCGCTTCCTAACGGGGCGGCGGCTAAAAGGAAACACGATCACCACCAGGTGGACGCGTCCGAGAGGACGCCGATGGATGCGCCTCGTCACCGCCCACCGTCTAGTAGCGTGGACGACTCGATCGAATCCCAGAAGATTGCGCTTCCCGTCAGCGACACTCCTGTTATCAACCGGAACAAAGAGATGCGGAAGAACGCCAAAGGACCCCGTAGGAGCAGCCTGGGCATGCGGGGACGAAGGGCGAGCTCCCTCATTGAGAACGGCCACAGCGCGACGCCACATCATGCTGTTGACAGTGCCGAGTTCTATAAACACATAGAAGCCGAGGGGCTGATGGAGCCGCGTCGCATGAAGCAACTTCTTACTTGGTGCGGCGAACGGGCCCTTTTACCGAAGCCACCCCACGGCTCGACGAATGCCCACATGATCAATGGAGGTAGGTTCATTTCGATTCGACTCGGTCTGTCCCGCCTTGAGCGGATTGCGGCCGAGGATCGATCTTGTTACTAACAACATATAGCCCGAGCCATTCAGGAATCGCTGCTCAAGGACTTTGCCTCCAAGTCGGAATGTTGGAATTGGTTCAACAGAGATGAGGCAGCAGCATCACAGGTACCAAAGCCACCCGTGAAAGTAGAGCCGAATCCAAGGAATTTGGAGCACCAAGAGAAGATTGAACAACTCGAGCGCAAAGTGAATAGGTATGAAATCGCTGAACCCCGCGTTCCCCCGTTTTCTTTTCCCCTTTTTGTTATCCGCCCCCCCCCCCACTAATCACATCTAATGTTTCGTTACAGTTTGAGAGAAGAAAAGAAAAAGTGGCTCGCCTTGAAGAACACACAGCCCGTCGAGCTCCCCCCTTTGTTCCCGGAGTCCGGGTCGTCCGAAGGTGCACCGCCGGGTGCCAGCTTGCCGAACCTGAAGTACCTGGATGCCAGTGAGGCGCAAATGCTGAGCTACGTTACCGATCCGGGATCCTCATCCGACGGACTCCGAAGAAAGGTGCAAGCGAGGATAAAAAGCGTGCAGTCGACACTCGAGTTCAAGATGGATCAGCTGGCAGACGGGGTACATAAGCTTCTGCAACGAGTCGACACGGCGGGACGTGAGGCCGACAGAGTACTCGCGCTCAGTGCGGCCCGGCTCAAGATGCGCGAAGAAAAAGAGAAATCGGCGACGGGCACGAAGGAGCTTCCTACCATGGAGGTGCTCAGGAGTCTAGGGCGGATATTGCCCGAAGGAGTGGGGGACTGAATGAAGATGGGACTTCTTTGCTGCGGAGTTTTCATGATATCACGATTGGAATGAGCGACAGGTCGGTTAGGGAGGGAAGAGATGTTGTTTATTTTTTTGCCTCGATTCCCCCTTACTCGGCTTCTTTTTTTTTTGTTTTTTGGTGTGGAACCGCCTCCTACGGGACCAGCGGAATGGATTCGCTTTGCTCGGTGATAACTTGGGGTTTGAGGGGGGTACTGGGGCCAGCGTTCGGCAGGGAGTCCGGGAGCGAACGAACAGCATTGCAGGGGAGTACCGGGTGGTATACCAAAGCCTTTCTCTTCTTTTGTTTTTCTCTTCCTCTTTTCGTTCTATAATTGGATTTGATGTTGTCTCTTGTCTGGCTACATTAGGGATTTCTGGACCTGTACACATGTATGACCCAGACATTCTCTGGCGCGACTGTTGGGTGGACGCCGTGAATCCATACATCCTTTTTCCTCGTCCAGCCTTCTTTTCGCCTGTTGCCCTCTCGGGTATGGTTACACTAGGTACTATACAAGAGATATATATTCACGGGGCCCAGACCGTGCATGCGCATAACTCTCTCGACCTTCTGCCATTCAGGTGCCAGGCCCCATGTGCCTCAGACCCTCCACCTCCTTTCCCCCTTTTGTGAAGGCGCAACAACCACATCGTCATCATGATTTCCCAGTGCTCTGGACGTCAAAGAGAGGGGGCATGAATGCCATGCCCTCCCCTGTCTGACCTCCGGCCTTCCCCGAGCTGGGATCGGCCCTTCGGCTGCGAACGTGTTCCCGGAGCAGGCGGAGGATCTCGCTGTCACGCCAGCGCGACGGGACAGGACGGTAGGCCGGCTTGAAGGTACCCACGGTCTGGGCCCACTCGCCCTCGGGTCGCGGCCGGACGGGAATGTCCTGGCCTACGGGCGGGTCGGAAGCGCCGGCATCGACCGTCTTTCGCGACCCGGGGGGCACGCCGCGGTAGGCCTCGCCGCTGGCGAAAGTGGCGGTGTCGAGGTCCCGGGGTTGCTGCTCTTGCGATTCCTCTTGAGTGACCCAGTAGTAAATGTCCCAGTCGTTCTCGTCGAGGAAGCGGTCGTATTCGGACATCAGTTCCACGGACATGGTGGGGAGGTGGGCGTCGGCGAAGGTGGAGAGGAGGAGGTCGGATTCCAAAGTGCCGCGTTTTCGAGATTGGTCTATGTTGGGGTGAATGATGGCAGAGATTAGCGCCCGGAAGTGTCAAGGGGTTGCGGGTCACTGGAAGAGTAGAGTAGAGTAGAGTAGAGTAGAGATAGGGGAAGGGGGGGAAACCATACAGAGGAGACGGGCGCGTGTGGTCTTCGCATCTTCGCCCACCCTCCGCAGGGGTTCGATGCGAAACTTGGCGCCCTGCAGTTCGCCGACTTGAAGTTCGGCCTCGGATTGCGGATCAGTCGGGCCTGGTGAACTGGCGCCGGACTTTGAGGAGAGGAAGGCACGGCGGGTAAGAGGGGCGAAAAGGTGGCGCCGGGCTACCGGGCGGAGAGCTCGAGAGAAGTATGCCATTGCGACGGACAAACGGTTGTCCAACTTTTGGTTCTGTTCAATATGAAAGAAGCTGCGCCGTGAAGTTTGCGAGAGTTACACGGGTCTATACGGCTAGAGTCGAGGGGGAGGGAAAAAAGAAACTGCACATGAGAGAGTGCCTTGTCGCAGTGTCAACGGCCGTGTGCGTGTATTGCCGGTGATTTTGCATGTCGCTTGTCCGGGCAAAAAGTACCGAGGCCCCACCAAACACCAAACTCCGTAGAGAGCACGGTACGTAGTGCGAGGAACTACCTTAGTACCTTACCTGTATTTGACATCATAGGCAGAAGATGCCTGGTAACCAATAAATAAAGGTACGAATTGGCCTACGCATGTCGAGTAGGATTTTGCCCAGGAACAGCATATATACCAACTGTAAACTATCGTGACAATATAGAAAGTAGTACTTTCGCAAGGCATTCCTGCAATTCGTTAGGTCGTTGGAATGATCAATTAGCCTATTGGGGTTAAAGCAAGCTGGGTAGGTAGGGTAAAAAGACCAAGTATATAGGAGTTCAGAGAGACCACAATTGGGCGCGGAATGCGAGTTCATCGACCAAATTTCTAGTGCAATGTGCCAAGGCAAAAGGAAGGAACAAATGCAATGAGGCTAATTCTGTATCATTCATGAGTTTATGAACCACCTCTGGATTTAGGGCAATAGATAGACCAGAAAAACACGCCCTTTGAACTCCTGGACACAAATGAGTGCCCACGGCTGCTGTCCTCTCGAACACACAGACAACCCGGCACCAGTCGAGCATTGTAGACGCTGTGACAACGCGGCCGCCATTTATAAATATTTATCGTCCCTATCCCTCCCATGAGGCCCGGGCTCTGGCCCGACCCATTCTTCATCCACCTCCGTGGCAGTGTCAAACTGCCACATCCCGTCTTCTCAGTCCACACCAGCCTAGGCTGTTTCAAGGAACCCTTAGATCAAATGCTTCGACCGGAAATACGCGCGCAGGTACATGATCTGCCACACCCAGAGAGCCAACAGCACGAAAGTGGTGCAGAAGCCGAACCACTTGACACGGGTGTTGGTGCTCTCGTTGGTGTCGCGCAGCTTGTGCTCGCGGGCCTTCAGGTAGTCCATCTCGGTGGTAATTTCCGCCACGAGCTCCTCGATGCGGCGCACCTCGGCCTCCACGGGCTTCAACTTCTCGGTGGCCTGAATGGCGGCCCAGTCTTTGGCATCAGCTCCGATGTCGATGTCGAGCTCCACCTCCACAAAGGCGTTGGGAATGTTCAGCGCTGCAGAGCGGTACCGGCATCATTAGTCTTCTCCCACAGTCTCGAGTAGAAGCAAGAAAAGGGAGCGCCGGAGGAAAGGGCGGGAAGGGGAAGGGGAAGAAAATAAGTTTTCCGTACATGAGGTGAAAACGTTCTCGAAGCAGACGTCGAAGGGGGCGTCGGCGTGGGAAGTGAAGACCGTTCGCTGCTCGCCGGCCACATCTTTGGGCTTTCCATACTCGTTGCCTACAGCATCCTTGATCTGTCACGGACACGAAAAAAGATACATGTTAGTTGGGGGTAAAGAAGAGAAAGAGCGAAAGAGCGAAAGAGAAATCGGAAGAAGACAGAGTCAGATCTCAACTGAATCGGTTCACGTACGTGCATGTTGACAGTCATGCCATCTCCCTTATATCCTCCCACGGTCGCTGTCACGACGACAAGGGTATCTTTGGTCAAGAAGTTGCGTATACATCTTTCCTGCCTCACATGACGCGGCGTAGCATGCAGTTCGAACTTGAGGGCGTGAGCTGTGCAGGCGAGAAGGATAAGGCTGCAGATGTACTGCAGTAACGATCGAGTTGCTGCCATGGTCCGGCCCCGTCTATATCTCTATTTCGATATCGTGTCGAGTCGAATGCGGAAGAAACCGAACCCCGCGTCGGCGGCGTCTTTGTGTTTCTGTGCGGGAGGCAATGGAGTCTCCTCGTGAGAGGTGGACGGGGGTCAATGTTGAAAATTGACCAGAGAAGGGGAGCTCGAGGGGGTTGTGCCAGACTTGGAGCCAACGTATCGCTCCTATGCTTTTTAGGAAATCTGTCGCGTTCGGCTGAGAGTGGACACACCCCTGTCATCGTAGCTCAGTATGACCAATCATAAGTCCTTTTCCACGTCCATCCGGAACCCAACGTCTGCTGCCTCACGTGGGGCATTTCAGCCTCGTCCCGAGCCTCGCCATATTTTTTTTGGGTAACTTCGTACCTTGTATTCCTTTGGACGGATAGTTTCGGCGACATTCGCGACTCGACTTCCCAACATCTTCCCAACTGCCATCAAGACACCTACCAATTACTCACCTATTCTGGAACACCCACACTCGCTTTAGTTCACTTGCGACTCTTTCATGACAAGATGCCCAAGTGTAAGCCCTTCCATTGTTCCCTTGCAAAGGTTGACTGACGAAGCTAACTGAAACCTGGTTTCCTGTAGTCTTCTGTAAGCGATTTCTTCTCGCTATTCCTAGCCGCGATCCCGCACGTCGATATCGACCCGGGTACTAACCGTCAATGCTCACCACACAGGCGACTACTGCGACGTCTACCTGACGCACGACTCTATGAGCGTGCGGAAGGATCACAATAGTGGCCGAAACCACCTTCGCAATGTAGTCGACTACTATCAACGTACGTCCCCAACACAACTCACAACGCATCCGTCGTCGGGCCTCGACCACATGGTCATATCGATGTCCAACCCGAGCTAACTATATCCCGCCCTTGATAGAAATCGGTCACGAGAAGGCTCAGTCCGTCATCGACTCCATCACCTCGTCTTACGCCGCCGAAGGCCAGGCCCACGCGAACCCCATGCTCCCTCAAAACCAACCTGGCCACGGCTTCCCTCCCCCTCCATTTCCCTTCCCAGGAGGTGCGTCGACCCATAATGGCCTTTTTTTCTTTCTTTTTCCTTATCCTATTTCGCCAAACTCGGCGAGAACTATGCAATGTGGCTGACACTCTTGTCCATCTTAGGCGTACCTCCTCCTTTTCCCGGAATGCCAGCTGGTGCCCCTCCATTCCCACAAGGCATGCCTCCTCGTAAGTATCCCCCCTTTCCTCTCTTTCGTTCGACTTCCATCGACTCCGCCTCCTTCGCCTGGAAGGCAAATTCTGACATAACACTCTCCAACAGCCCCAGGTCAAGGGCCCGGCCGCGGCGCGCCACCTTTCCCCTTCCCTCCGCCCACCGGCCCCAATGGCGCTATGATGCCCCCCGGTGGCCTCCCCTTCATCCCGCCTCCAGGCGCTCCAGGCGGTCTTCCATTCCCTCTACCGGGTGCCGCGGGCATCCCCCCTCCGGGAACCAATAGCGCCCCCGGTGCTGGACCTGGTCCCACCATCGCACCTCCCGGCGGTCTGCCGCCCAACTTCCCTCCTTTCCCCGGCATGCCCCAGCCCGGCGGCTTCCCCGGCGGCCCTCCCCCACCTCCCGGCACGTCATTCCCTCCCGGCCCGCCCGGTGGTCACGGATACGACAAGCGGTAGATGTCTTCAATGCCAGGCCACCACTATTTCGCTTCGCCGTTTCTTCCTCTTACGCTTGCTTACCTTTTCTGCGGGGGTTGGGTTCTGGACTTTGCTTAATCTTGCTGGAGTTTTATCGGTGTTGAAAGAGGCGTTTTGCGAAAAGAAAAAAAAAACCAAAGGTCACCACGCATTTTGGGATGAAACAGCGGGTAGTCATTTTTAGTACTTTTATCATCGCGAACATCCAAGTCGTAGTAGCCACTGACTGCTTCTCGAGGCCACCCGAAATATTTTGCCGTACGCCGTTCGAACCTAACGGGATACAGACGGGACCACAAGAGCTTAGGATAGGTTAGTTGCTGTAAACGTAAGGAAATAAGCCGATTCTTAACACCGCGCAGCACGAAACGAAGGAAGACATGGCCACATGATTGGGTGGAACCAGATAAACCCCGAGGAAGCCTCAATGCCCATTCAACTTGCGAATTTTGACAGGCCGGCCTGTACGCAGAGTGATATATCATGAAGCATAAGGGGGATCTAATGGTACAGATAGAAAGCAGTCAATATCCGTAGACTCGTTCAATCATGATGCGTGAAAAAGGGGCCACAACATGTCCTCCCAACTTCCAACTCGGCCACACCTCTAAAAGACAAGATCTCGTCCTACGTAGTCAGCGCTGCCCCCTATACAATGAATAGTTTCCAAAATTGAAGAGCATGCTGCAACCGATACGTCTTCGTGACGTACCATCTCGCCAAAGACCCTATCCTAACCCCCCAAAAGAATCGATTTCCAGCAGCGAAGATCCGGTCATGTACGTGTCCCGTAAACAGATATTTTTTCTTCTTTTCTTTTTCTTCTTTTCTTTTCCCCCTTTCGTTTTCATCAAGTAGCGTGGTTCATAAATCGTAACGATACAATGCGTCTCAGTGATGGCTGATGGAAAGGTTGGGCTGCTGCTGAGAGTCTCGGCGGTTGGCCCGCTGGATCACCTCCCCAACATTGTCCCTGACCTCTTGGGGTCGACTGATTTTTTGACGTAGTTCCCGCGTTCTCTTCTCCCTCCTCCGTTCGCTCATCCGCCTGGGTAGCTCCTGGAGTTCCCCAACTGTGTGGGAAAGGGAGAATCGACGTCTTCTGCCTGATGAAGCCGCTTGTTCCCCAGAACGCTCGCGACGCAAAAAGGGCGGGGAACGGCCGTCGCCGCCAGGAGCCGTGGATGGCCGCAAAGATTCCATTCTCTGTCTCAGGGATTGGGAGCTCGTCCGACGCTTCATCACGCGCAAGTTACCGCTCGGAGTCCGCCGAATGGTACGCCGATCTGTGCCGTGAAAACGATTCTCTGGGTAGTAGTCGTCTCCGTCCTGACGGGGCAGAATAGCGAATGTCCTCCTCATGCGTGAGCTCAGACTCCTGCGCGGCCGGTTATCTATAGGCGGATATCTGTAGGCTCGGTCCTCGTCGTCCGCACTTGGCGCCCAGTCATCGTCGTAGTCTCTGTATGTCGGTCGCCAGAATGGGTGGAGCTTGTCCTCCTCGACAGGAGGATCTTCCACGGTCGGATACGCATGAGCGGGCGTCTTGCCCTTCTCCCTTGCCGCTTCTAGCCCTTGGCGGGTATTGCGGGAGAGTGAGAGCGTGCGAGTGAGGAACCCGGGTCGACTTGCCTTAGGAGGGCAGCTTTCCGAGCGTTGTCGCCGACTAAAAGCTCTACGAACCAGGGAGGTGCTCCGCCGCGGCTTTGGCTCATCGATGTCATCGTCAAAAAAGTTGCCCAGTTTCTCCAGCCTCTCCTCGTATGGCGTCAAGCCCGATGGGGTTGCTGGAATGAATTGGATGGCTGGGGGTTGAGGAGGGGACCGCGGATTCCTCGGGGGAGAATCCACATCATCTGACGGAAAATGAGGCTGCGGAGGCGTGACGGGATCATCGGCGTCCGGCGCAGTGGCAGTAATCTTTGGTCTCTCTGGTGTACCCTCCGGAGTCGTCTTATCTTTCTGGGAAATGTCTGATGATTCGAACGATTTGGGCGAATGGTCAACCATGAGGATGGATGAGTTTTGGTGAGGGAAGATGCTGACAGCGAAAGCCTCTGACACCTCAGGGGCAGTCCCGTTGGTGTCAAAAGAAACCACTGAGAAAGGCGTATTCTTCCGTGAAGATTTCCTGTTGACCAACGGGTCGTAATGGTCCATGTCGGGTTTGTCATGAGAGTCTATTGGGTGCAGGTGATGGTCCTCCTGGCCCGACTCGAGCGAAAACATCCTCTGAAGTGTGTCTGGAGGCGCCTCGGTCCCTTGGGCCTGTGATGAGTGTTGGGGATCATTCCACGCTTTGAAGCTCTCTCCAATCATGGACCCTGCGCGCGAGTTATTGCGGCTTGTCGGCGCCGAGAGCGACGATGACCGAGCTGGTATAATAGGCGGATAATCCATAGTCCTATGATCTGAGCGATCTGACTCCGAAAGCGCCCTTGTTCCCCGGGATAGTCGGGTGAATACAGGGGTCGCGTCGCCGCTTGTCGAACCTTTTATACGTGGCGCCGAGCCGACGCTCATACTCCTGTTCGTCTTGCGGCTGCTGGTTGATCTCAAGGATGGAGTTTTCGGGGGATGTAGGGAGGACCGTCGATTTGGAACAACAACCACGGGAATTCCACCGCTTTTCCATATCTCGCGGCGGGCTTTGCTACTCGCGACTGAGTTGTGAGTCGCAGTAGAGGCATAGCTGTCCTGGCGTCTATCCGACGGACGGGTGCGAGGTCGCGGTCGTCGCGTGTCGTCCTCAAGTCTAACCAACGAGCTAGGAGGGGAGCTGCTAGGAGACGACTCGGTACCCGAAGCCCTCAGGGCTCGTCGCTTCTTCACATGCCTCAGCGTCTGTGGACGATGCGGCGTGGTTGTATCCACCAGCATTACCTCCACCACAGTTGAAACGTTTGACTTTGATGATACTCCTGAATGTCTTCGGTCATCTAAAACAGTTCGGGTATCCGGGGTGGACGGCTGTACCCGAGACGTGCCACGCATGGATGCGTCTCGCGGGGTTTGGTGAGCGGCAGATAACTGGTGCAAAGGCATGGAGCGCAGGGTCTCTGCGGCATTCGAAAGCGCGACAACGTCGTCTTCTAAGATCCGGGGTCTTCGCGGAGAAGCGCCGCCGGCGGGACGTGTTCCGCGCTCCTCAGAAGTCTTTCGTGATTTCCGGATCAGAGGGGACACAGGGTCAGGATTCAGGTCCTGCTCGTGTTCACTCGATGATATCGATTCCCTGTCAAACGTGATGAATTCGCCTTTCGTTCCCGGTGTAAAGTCTTTCTCGGCTGCGGAGCCAGTGTCATTCCCTGGACTGGACGACCGTGGCGATTGTTTTGTCCTGGTATCTGAGCCCGGACAAAGGGATAATTGGGTAGCGCGTGCCGAGGATGTCGGCCGTATGGTTAACCTGGAATCATCTTCGCCCGAGGAGGAGTAAGGCTCTTCTCTCGCCGTACGGAAAGATTCTGGTCGGGACCCCGTAGTAGACTTGGAGACGGAACGATCTCCAAAGACGGGTCGTAGAGGAGCCCTGGGGCGGCGATGGTGTTGCGGTGGGGTTTCGTCAGGCGTCGGGGGGCTCGTCGGGTTCGGTGGCGTCGCTGGTCGGTTGACACGAATATGAACCTTCTCCTCGCTGCGTGAAGGTGTACCGGGAAGAATCGGGCTCGGAGGCGGGATGGAGTGGCTGCTAGACGATGTCCGAGAGTGAGTCGGAGGGGTTGGAGGCATCGCAGGCCCGGCCCGAGCCCGCCTCGACTGAGAAACGGGGGATGTGGATCGCTGCAAGCCCTCTCTCAGAGTATTGGCTGTCTCGTCAACGAGGTCGTGCTGTCCAAACGTTGGCGACCTCCGGTCGGCCGAAGCACTTCGCGCTTGGTTCTGTTGTTTGGAGGGGTGCGGTAGTGATTTGTGTTTTCGAAACATTTTAGGGCCTGTTGAAGTCTGGTCGGACGGGTCATAGCCAGAATCCAAAGGCTGGGCTGTCATGATGGGGCGTGTATCATCAAATTTGCGGCAACGGTCATATAGAGGTGCTTGGGCGCTGCACACTACGTCGCGAGCGGTATTCGTTCGTGGTGCGATGAATGCCAGCGCGTCCCCCACCGCCCGCCGCAATCTAGCCGGTTCTGTAGGCTATGTCGAGAAGCCGAAAGGAGGGTAGACGACTCTTGGCATGCTCGGTAGGAGGATTGATTATGAATGTCTCGATTTTCGTGATGCGTTGGCAAGTTGGAAGTCAGGGCGGATGAAAGCTAGCCAGTGTTTCCGGCGGCTAGCGAGTCAGTGACAGGCGGTAGGTAGGTCGGAGGGATATAGGCAATCCAGAAAGAATTGTGTGGATAAGTTGAGAGCGATGGCGCCAAGAAAGGCAGATGTCGGCGTCAGCGAGACGGTGTCGAACTAGGTAGCAAGACTCAGACCAGAGCCAGACGGATCCGAAGATGCGAAAGCAGTGTATCCCCGGCTCTTGTATCTATGCAAGGTTCCCACAGAGAGCGTCGTCGGTCCGTTCGTCGCAGTCGGAAAAGAGCAGGGCATTCTATCAAAGGTGGGTATCCTTTAGATATATGGCAGGTCGTCGGTATGTTCGCATTCGTTCGTGGATAGAGTCAGTTGCATAAAGAGCTGTGAGACTCGCGGTCTATGAAGATGCGCAGGATTCTTCTGTGGCGGAGGCAGACAAATGAGCAGAATATTAAGTCATGATAGCTGCCGGGAGTTGTTTTCGAGATCCTTTTCATGTGCACTTTGGGGTGTTTCGAGGGTGAAGTGGTAGGTGGGAAAAAAGAAGCGGACTCGTGATTGGCAGTGAGGGATGAACAAGGCACGAGTACATGGGTCTGGTACTCTGCACGGGTACCTTACTAAGGTAAAATGATGGCTGGTCAGGACCATCAGATGTCCATGATCCCTAATTCCTGCCAAGTTTTTACTTCATAGGTACTTGGTACCATCTGTCATGTGTACTTCGTATGTTGACGGGAAACGAAGAACGAAACAGAAGTTGGTCACTGGTTACAGGTAACGTCCTCAAAGCGTCACCTTTCAAAGGAAGGCGGCGGCAGGGCAGGGATAAGAGGGGAACGTCGAGGGAGGAGGTTGGTAAAAATGGCAAGTAGGACGCACGAATGAGTACGAAATTATTACCAAGTATCCGTATCCGTACGGAGTACAAAGTAATCACTCCGTATAGGTACATATAAAAGTACTTTCGACAACAAACACATGCTTTCGTTCCCTAAAAGGTACCTTACAACGTACATCTTGAAGGGAACTACCGAGTCCAATTACGGAGCACGGGCAGGAACAAAGGAACTACGGATTATAACGGTTAATCCCGTGAAGGCCCGGAGCTGGAGCTTTACCCTATAACAAAGCCACTTTTATTAGGCACCTACAGCACCTATAATTACGATGTATATATAAGCATTGGCATAGATATAGCAGATATTGAGAGGCACGGAATAGTGTAGTAAAGCGTGTGAATTACTATTCTTTACCTATAGTAGGCCAGGAATAATGCTCTATAAGGTACGGAGTAAGCGTTACGACGTATATATAAAGTATACCTAAGAACCTTGGTAGAGATGTACGGAGTTAAGGTACTTGATAAATACCGGTACGCAGTCGCTGCTTAACCCACTTCCAGTCTAAGTTATCACTTCAGTGTTATCCTAATAGCGACCTGTTCACCGTTGACGTTGTTGGACTTGTTGGAGTTGGACCGGTTAAAATAAGTTCCGATGACCCACGTTTCAGTGAAAAATCGTGACACTTAAGCTGCCTAATCGGTTTTGCGAAGTACTTCGTAATTCGTACCTGCGACCCCGAGGTGGTCCTCTCTTCCTCGCGTCGGTCAGTTGTGAGGTGAATAACACGGACGAAGTAAGGTAGGCACCGAGGACTTATGTTTGTACAGAGGCACTTTCGTACTTTCGGATCCCATCAAACATGACTGTGAATATCTATGCCGTCTTCCAATGTCCGTCCTCGTCGCTCCCTGTATCGTCCTCCGTCTAGAAACTGCCAGCTACCGGGTAGCAAACGATATGGTAAGCCGACTGACTCTATAGCGAGGTGCGTCTCGGTCTGGTGCTCCTTGGGTTTTCGGACCTGACCGGTCTTGCTGCTGCCAACTCGGGGAATCACCGCAAAAACGTCTCGGGAATCCAGGTCCGCTTTGGACAAGACTTGCAGCAGAAGAAGCTCCTTGTTATGTTACTCCTTGGCACCGAGATAGATGGCGGCGGTATCTGATTCCACCATGAGTTTATTCCATCTTCGCGAACATCATGTCTTGCCTCATATGTTCGAAGTCCTTCTGCTTTTTTTACCTCTTCTTCTGGTCTTTTTTTATTTATTCTTCTTTTTCCCCCTCGCCCAAGCACATCCGATGTCGGGCCCTTAGCCTGCTGACTGACTCTCCTGCCGCGGACACACCGCGTTCGTTCTTCGACTCATGGGTCCTGGCCGAGGGGCTGATAGTCTGATAAGACTTGTCCGTACGTTGACCGTATACGAATTCCCCTCGACTGGGACACGTAGGTGGGCGATTTCGGAATCCTAAACCCGATGAAAATGAGAATTGGGCCCTCGGGGGGTTTTTTCCCCCTTAACAATTCGATATCATCATCGCCAAGAAACTACAAACCACAAACACACAACAAAACACAACAACGGAAACAGAGCCGATCTGGCATGTTTTTATCTATTCATATTGCTCAACG
>NW_021167085.1:2063703-2070403 GCF_003711515.1 Sodiomyces alkalinus F11 | reverse complement strand
TTCTTCCTTCCTGTGACAACCATCATGCCGGTATCTCGACCGGCGGCCGCACCGCCTCTGATCCAATTCCCCGCCGCTGTCATGGTGCTGGGTTCGAGCCATTCTGTTTTGGGAAACCGCCGTGCATCTTCTGCATGTCTAGCCCTGTCGCTTCCCGCTCCCCAAGTGGATCTTTATCGTGGCACTCTAAGAGGACAACGACGGTGTGAGACGCAGAGACTGTTGTCATAGCCAAACGTCCACTCAGCCCTTCCACCATTCCCGTCCGTTTCTTCTTCATGGAGGCCCGATGGCCTCGATTACCGATTACATACTCCATCACCCCTTATCGCGAGCTCTGATTGTGTTCTACTCTAGCTTACCATTCCGATGGGCCCATGTGTGGCCATACCGGTTCTGGTCTATTCGTATCAAGGAGTGCATCGGTCGCCGGGAGACCCGGGTTCAAAGTTCGGCATCTTGTCATATCAGATGCCATGCTCGCGGGCGGTTGGTGGCAGGCTGGTAGCATGCTAGCAGTGCGATGCGATGGCTGCAGCCTGTAGGCCCAATGGACGTCGACCATGGGCACCTCAAAAGTTTCCATTGATCATCATGATATATCAGCGAAAGACTTGTTTGTATCTGACCCTCCTCTAGGATCGTGCCATGGACCCTGGAAATGCCCGCATCCGCTCCTCCGTTCGCCTTGGATATCGGGTCAAGACGAACCGCTGAGCGTGGGGAAAGCATCATGTGGAGATGCATTCATTGTCAAGTATTGCCTCAAACTAGCTTCAATGCTCCCTTTGGATATATACTACTTGCCACAACGTCGATAAGCCCTCCCAAGCTAGGTAGTAAGGTACCTTATGTGATGACCACTGATAGCATGTACTCGGTTTCAACGAGGCCGAACTCGCTGAGCTCCTCTGGGCCTCTCTGCGTCTGTCCCGTAGCCAATTTCATAAAAGCTAGCTCTTCCCAGGCTCTTCTGATTGTTGGCATCCGAATCACCCATCTTTTCACACCTTGACCTCCTCACAATATGATTTCTCACAGCTTGCTTGCCCTTGGCCTTGCCGCCCTCGTCTCTGGCCATGGCGACCATGGCGACAACCAGACTCCCCTCTCAGGTCCCCTCCAGTCCCTATGGTACAACAATCTGCCAGGCGACGGCGGTACCCAGGTCGGTCATAACTTAGAAGCCTGGCCCATACACCTTAGGCATAAGCCATATACTGTCGAAGAAATCACTGACAAGAGCTGTAGGCCGACTCGGTATTCTCTGGCATCTCCACCTTCGGCCGCCTTCCTTACCAGCCTTGCTTGAGCCAGCCAGGTGTGCAGTACGACATTGCCTTCCTTGGTACGACGACACCCCTTTATGGAAAGTCGGGAAAATGGTGGCAATGAAATGACGTATCTAACAACAACAAATCCCTAGGTGCCCCTTTCGACACGGGTACCTCGTACCGGCCCGGTGCTCGTTTCGGTCCTTCCGGCATCCGGCAGGGATCGCGGAGACTCAACCTATAGTATGTGTCCCCGGTCACCAAAGAGCTGAAAGGCCCCAAATTCTACATCGTTGAGAAGATGCTCACACCGCACTGCCATTCAGCGGAGGCTATAACGTTCCCTTGGGCACCAACCCTTTCAATAGCTGGGCTACTGTCCTCGACTGCGGAGACATCCCCGTCACATCGTACGACAACACCTGGGCCCTGCACCAGATCGAAGAAGGCCACTACAACCTCCTGTCTCGAGCCCCCGTCACCAACGCGAGGGTAAGGGGCCCTGCCAAGCACGGCAAGACTTTGCCCCGTATCATCACCCTTGGCGGTGACCACACCATCACCCTCCCCTTGCTGCGGTCAATCAACCGGGCCTACGGCCCCGTGACTGTCATTCACTTTGACAGCCACTTGGATACCTGTAAGTCTTTTCGGAGCAAGAACAGAAGATTTAAGTCGTCGGCGGCTAATACATTGACTCTAGGGAAGCCCAAGGTCTTCGGAGGCTCGCCGTCGGAGGTGGCCAGCATCAACCACGGCACCTACTTCTGGCATGCTGCCCAGGAAGGCCTCCTGCGCAACGACACCAACATCCATGCCGGTATCCGAACGACGCTCTCGGGCCCCAGCGACTACGAGAACGACGGCTACTGCGGCTTCGAGATTGTTGAGGCGCGTGAGATCGACACCATCGGCACCGATGGCATCATCAAGAGGATCATCGACCGTGTCGGTACCAAGAACCCGGTCTATCTCTCCTTGGACATTGACACCCTCGACCCTGCCTGTACGTGTTGACCCTACCCCGTTTTCACCATCTTCCCCGTTCCGATATCCCCCAAGGCAGCGGATGTACCCCTTTCTGTCAAACCAAACAACGTCTAAGATCTAACGCAACAAACCTTTGGAAATATAGTTGCGCCCGCCACCGGTACCCCTGAGACGGGCGGATGGTCTACCCGTGAGCTGCGGACTATTCTTCGGGGTCTGGAAGACGTGAACCTGATCGGCGCTGATATTGTAGAAGTTGCGGTAAGACCCCCCTGTTCTCCGACTTTTTATATACCAAACCCACTCTCCGCAAAGGCGTGGTGGCATTCTTACCGTCCTTGACATCATACCATACGAGGATGATAGTCTACATAATGAACTTGAATAACTAACGCCCCACATAGCCTGCATATGACACGAACGCAGAACATACGACCATGGCGGCCGCTGATGCCCTTTACGAAATCATGAGCATCATGGTCAAGAAGGGGCCTCTCAGCGCTATGGTCACGGGCCCTGAAGACTCTGAGGACCTATGATACGATGATGCTCATACGACTTGTAAACGAAGGACAGTAAGAGGGGGGGGATGGAATGTGCCCTAGAGGCATTGCATGGGGTAGAAAGTGAACCACGACAGTAGTGGTCTGTATGACGATTGGGGACGAAGGGCGTTAACGGGGAATTTGGCGACGAACCGAAATAGAACCAAGGCAATATCTTATAGGACCGTCTACGTGTTGAGAGGCACCGCACCTTGGCTACCTAGAAAGGCACCTAAAAATAGGGCCGTTCTACCGGACCTATATTTCGATATCAAGGTACAGGAAAAGGTATAATCTAGTACTATAAAACCAATCTAATAAAGGTACATAAGTATTATATTTAAGGATAATATTATTGCGATTATATAATGTATATAAAGCTATTTTAAAATAGATAATTGCTATTTAATTAACTATTCTAATTTCCGCTACCGAGTATACTACCCGGTATCCTAAGCTATTACTTATACCCCCGCCTTTGGGAATTAGTACGTAGAATATATTAGATCCCTAATATACTCCGACCTCCTATTAGCTCCCGGTAACCTAATATCTAACCTCTAATAGTCTAATATCCGGGAGTCTAGAAATAGTCTTAAATCTTCTGGATTATAAAGACGCCTCTTATAGTTACTATCCTTTAGCTATACAATTAAGATAGTACTAGATCAACGATCTTTTAGTTCGGAGTATATCTACTACTACTAGACTAATAAGCTAAATATATCTTATTATCCCGTGCTTAGTATATCCGTGATAAAAATAAAGGATCACTAGTAATGAAAGGATTAACTGGTTATTAAAGATAGTTAGACTTCGCCGAGGATAAGTAGGGGTTCTAAGGATAACTCTTTTGCCTATTTTCCCACTAAGGTACCTCGATATCGAAATAGGGGGCCGGTGGAACGGCCCTATTTTTGGGTGCGTCTCTACCTAGGTAATTAGCCAAGGTGTGGTGCCTCTCTAGACGGTCTCTACCTTATCTTATAGCCATAAATGGAAGTCGATGGTCGGATATTTTGAGTGCAGCGTCGGGATCTTTGGCCCCCGAGGGGGCTGTCTATGGGGAGGGTTTCGCAGCAGCCTTTCAGTCTCGCTTGTGTTGTTCCCGAAAGGGGCCGATCTCTTCGTTGCTTTCACGTCCCTGGTGGTTCTCCCATTTATTTTGGGATGACAAGTGCACTTTCGTTTTTCCCAGCTAAGGGGACGGAGGATTTATTATCTCCTTCCTCGGGGCGTTTTCTTGTTTTCTTGTTTTCTTGTTTTCTTGTTTTCTTGTTTTCTTGTTTTCTTGTTTTCTTCTTTTCTTCTTTTCTTCTTTTCTTCTTTTCTTCTTTTCTTCTTTTCTTCTTTTCTTCTTTTCTTCTTTTCTTGTCTTCTTGTCTTCTTCTTTTCTTTTCTTCTTCTGTTCCTCCCTTTCCTTTATCGACATTCAGCCTCTTCCTTGCCTTGTTTTCCATTTTAGACCGTTCATAATTTCTATAATCAGTGATGCAAGGCGTAAAACGCGCACCGTTCCACTTCGCGTCACTAGCACGAAACCTACACTCGAAACGGTTTGCCATGACACCACGATTCGAGAAAGAAGACAGTCAAACCAGCAGCTGAACAGCCATGGCGGATCCGATTCCTACTACTATGTCTGCAGAGAAAGCCTCGTGATTCGGCGGTCTAAACGGTCGCGGGGAAGTGTAAATTTGGCGTTGTCGAACGATGAACACCGGCCACGGTTTGTTCTCAACGTAGTCTTTTTTACCCTCGTTTCCCGACATAGCGCCAAGTCTAAAACCGTTCAGATCTTACGGGGTCCTTCCCTTTTCGCTTCCCTTCTCTCGGATTTCTCCTTAGCTCCCCCCTATAACCGTTCCCGCTTCCATGCTGATCAACATGGTCTCAGCCGTGTCGGATGCAAGAATATTGCAATCTGCTTCCCTGTGCCAGGGCCCTCCAATCCAAGGTCGTCCATCCGCTCGTGGAAAGTGAGGTAAATGTCAAAGTGTGCAATGCAGGCCCAGTTGGGCCTAATCGATGGCCACGGGGGTTAGTCGTGTAATCAGGTCGAAGTTGTACCTTAACGAGCGAGAGGCTTCCTCTCTCTTTCCCGCCTTCTCGGGTCTCCCCCTTTTCGTTTTCTGATAAGAGGGACGGGACGCAGACTTCCCCTAGATTCATCTTGAAGCGGTAATGATGTCGCCACTGGCATGGACCCTGTACGGAAAGAGATCGAGTCGATTCAACTAAATCTGGCAAAGTTTCGCCGGTGCCCGGCTCAAGACGGGGCCAGCCCTGAGCTTCCATGAGACGTTGAAGATGCGTGCGTATGCAACCTCGTCATGACGGTTCGGTCGCTTCTTGTTCAGCGAATTCTGTTTACCTTGGCCGCATCTGAGCACACCTAATTACCTGACACTCAAATGCCGACTGTCCTGTTCCGTATTTAGAGGATCGCCCACCACCCTCGACCTCCCCGCCCTCTCTTTTCCCTCATCTCATCTCTCTACCTCTCGTTGGCACAAGTCGTGATACGAGACCAAGAGGCCTCCTCACTCTCGCTCACACACACATAAACACCTGGGCACAACACTCGCTTGTTGTGTAACCACTACACTACCTTATATCACTCACTGTCTCATCTTGTTCTCGGCCAATATCAACAACCTCGTACATCTGCCAAGGCCGCCTGCATTGAACAAAATAAAAGCAAAATGAAAATCAGCGCCCTCCTCCTCCTCTCCTGGTCGGCTTTGGCCGCAGCCCAGGTCACCTAGTACGTCTGCAGCGCCGCCCCCTCACGCAACCAGTCAAGTGCAAAAGACCGGAACTAACACTGGACCCTTTGACAGTGACAACAATACGGGCAAGTACGTCTGTGAGACACCCGACGCCAGTTACTGCGGGGGCGCCTCGCTCCAGACGGACATCATCATCCGCTGCAACAACGCGTCGCAGGGCCAGCCCGGACGTTGTAGCGAGATCCTCGCTGGCCATCGCCAACAGGACGGGGCCCCTGCTGTCTGCTACCAGACGTCCCCTACCGAGGGTGATGCTGCCTGTGCCCAGAACTGCGTCGTTTACCCGCAGGACGGCCGGGACCAGTTCACACTGCCTCCAGACCAATGTTCTCCTGTAGGCGACGAGGGTCCCACGCCGACGCCGACTGGCGAAGGCATCGGTGACGGCCCCGGACCTAGACCAACGAACAATGTCACAGCCAACATTACGGCGCCCCCTCATGTTGATCCTACGGGGCCTGGAGTTGTTCCCACGGCAGGTGCTGCGCAGAACGGAGTCGGGGCTCTGGCTGTTGCTGGTTTTGCTGCCATATTATTCCTTTAATCGAATCCAGCTGTGGGAGTTCGGGTTCCTGAGACTCTAGCCGCGGACTTTCTCGCTAGAAATTCCTGGGGCCTTGTACTTTTAATGTCTAATATTTCAGGGTTGGGGAAAGTCGAAGTCGAGAATTGTCTGATGATGTGTCTCTCGCGCACATATTCAAGGCGGACAGGAAATAGTGTCGTTGACGAAATGACGCAGAATGAGGAAGCATCCCCCCCTTTTTTTTCACAACCTCATGTACAGAGCCAGATGGTGATATATGTCTGTTGATGATTTCTGTTATCTTGATGTCTGTTGCCATGCCCATCCCGTATCGGACGGAGGAAGGGGGCACCACGGTTGGCTAGATGGTGACGTCGTAGACCCCAAAGAGTACAATAGAAGAAGGAAGGAGTGACCGGCCTCGCTGCTGCCCCATTCCCCTACGCTCCCCTCAGGGCCCCTCTTTAAGTGCCATGTTATTGGGATGAAAATGGGGATAGTCAAGTCACATACAGAGAGACGCATTTGTCTTGTCTGAATGTCTGGGATGTGACATTCTCGAAGGCCCCCCCC
>NW_021167085.1:2040770-2063693 GCF_003711515.1 Sodiomyces alkalinus F11 | reverse complement strand
CTTTCTTTTTTTCCTTTTTTTTCTTTTTTTTTTCTTTTTTGGGCATAGCGGAAGTGCATAAAGATCGTTGCGTTGAACTCTCTGGCAGCGCGTCTAACAGATCGAATAGGCGGGGTATCGAGCCGAACGTACGGAGCCTGCGCCACCCGAGGAGGCACAAAGACACTGAAAGAGAGAGATAGGGCGAGAGGGTAGACGCTCTCCTTACCCAACTCGCGGAACGTTGACGGCCGCATTTTCTTCTTGCCACCACGCCTCGAACAGGCGAAGCCGTTCAGTACGCTCCCTTGCCAATTCACGCCCAACTTGCGTCTTCATCATCCCCTCGAGTCGCAGTAGCTTCTCCCCAAAGTGGTCCACCGAACCCTGCAAGCCTCGTTGAGCAGCCTTGGCGGCGCCGTAGGCGAAGCATCGTCCAATCCCCACCGCGCCGATGGCATCTAGCCGGTCCGCGTCCTGCACCACCGCCAGCTCCGGATGTGTTGTTATCAATGCCGCCGTCCGCGCCGGGTCCCGCATCTCAGCCGCGTAGCTGACTCCCAGGCAGATGGCCTGCACGTCATCCGCCAGGCTCTCGTCTGCTCCCGCGCCTACCAAAAAGTCGCGCACCAGTGTTGCCGCGTCCTGGCTAGGTTTCACGTATTTCCGGTCACCAACGTCATGCAGCAGCGCCGCGAGGGTGACTTTTCGCAGAGAAAGGGTCGAGTGCGAGGGTGCGGTGGCGATGTATATTTTGTGGGCCAGTGCCACGACGCGTTGGATGTGGGACCAGTCGTGGGAAGCATCGTACTGGGACATGTAGGCTTCGGAGTAAGCCCTAGCTTTGAGGACGAGAACGTCGTCGGCGAAGGTTTCGAAGGGGTCCATTGCTTCAAGTATGCAGAGGAGACTTGAAGGATGATACAGACAAAACGGGAATCCACCAGATGGGTTTGAAGTTTGGCAACAGGGAATTTTTTTTTCGCCAAATGCAGAGACGCGTCGGAAATATCTCACAACGTGCTTCTTTTTTCTTTTCTTTTTTTCTATAAAGAGAAAACGCGCTATCACGTGACTGAATAATGATGGGGATCCGGCTAGCGAATGTCACCCACAATACCTAGTTCTATCGAAAGCTCAAACAGAGTAATGTGTCTGGATTGTGTGTATGTACCTGGTATGTAAAAGGAAGAATATCCCTACAGCCCAAAGGGCAGGTGTGGAGGTTAATATACCCATCATGGCAGGTGGTGCCTAGTGGCAGGCATCCACGCAACAGTTTCGGCTTACCTTGTTCGGCAAATGAACCAGAAAAGCTGAGATCCTCCCTGTGCATGCGATCTCAAGATGGCTGGTCCGTCGTCGGTGCTTTTACGCAGTTTATTACTTACAAGCTGGCCTGCGTCCCGTGGCGCATGCTGAGGCTTCTGCGAACTCGCTTGTCGTTGTGCTGACTGCAAAATATATGAACGAATACAAGGAAGGGATGGGTGTCCCATAAGAATACTCGACTCTCTTTGGATGACTCCCTCTCTGTCGTGTGACGGAGCTCACATACTCACATACCCGCCGAGACTAGTACTCGTGGTATGCATACGGCCGAAGGCACCATACCCGAAGAGGGACAAGCCAGGAGATGGACCTGCCTTTGCTTGGATCTTTGATTCAGAGGGACGTGGACCACGAGAGGGGAGATCTTTCATTCAGCAAGTGCGGGTGTCATTCCGATACCGATATGGATCAGGATGGGGGCAAATGGCTGCCGGGTGCCGATGTCGCTGACGATGCGAAAAGAAAGGATGAGGGACTCAAGTTGTAACCTTGCTTTTTTCCCGGCGAGCCGTGAGTGAGACAGACTTCTCTAGCAGGCTCTGGGTACCGTGCCACGCTACTACAACGTGTACCATTCGTCGATTGCTCGACCACTGCTATTGTCCAGTTTCGTACTACTTACCCACAACTGATGCTAAGAATAGCGGCGAGCGAGCACACCCAAGGGCCGAAAGTCAGGGAGCCAGGCTTGCTTATGAGCGCTGGATGGCACAGGATATCCGAGTCCATGACCGAGGGATTTTGTCACTGTCTGTCTGATGGAATGAACACACTAGGGCCGATCCGGTAAATTGCCTATACCGTGATGGCGGCGATCATCTTGCGGCCCGGGAGCCATGTTCCCTGCCCATCGCAATGAGCAATCAAGACAAGGAACAAGGAGAGGAATTCATGCCGGGCAGGGGATGACAGGCAAGACGACAAAGCAGACCGCCTGTGAACTCTCGATCTTGTGTCAGATCGAGCTCCCGGTGTCGCGGCAACTCACACAAAGATGCACATCCGGAGGGGAATTGCTGACAAGCCAATTTTTCACGAAGGTGCTTTCGTGCTCATAGTCGTGTGTATGGGTACAGTTGGGTTGCGGTACTGCATGGATTGAATGCAGGAAGCTGAGAGGCGATCTCCCAGCGAAGTGCGGGATGCGATTGCTGATTGGTTTGCCGCTGCATAACGGGTGATAGGCGACCTTGGTGTAGGCCCGGTGGGTCGGTGGGGCAGGCACATGTCCAATCAGAGAACTGGATTAGACGCCTAAGTAGGCCTAAAGCAGTTTAGGGCCGTTCTGTTCAACGACCACTCGGTTCTCTCCTCGTCCCTTTGGCCGCGCCCCTTTGGCCATCTCACCTCGTCTCTTCCATTAACTTAGCCGCCGAGGCATGCAGTAGCAGCGTTGCACTAGAAAGTCATCAGCACAATCCCGCCTCTTTTTCACCGGAGATCCTCTTTAACTGCCTTCCCTGTCCTTGCTATACCTGCCCAGATACAATGAGACGAGTGGGGCAGACTAGGTATACGGAGCACTCCCCCAGTAACGGCATGTCTCCTTGCGTCCCGCAAACATACTGTACCATACGAGAGGCATTGCTCCGCACTCTGTATCCGTACAGCTTTACGGGGCCAGTTCTTCAAGTCGACCCGGGATCTCTCCAACATGGACACTAGTGCTGTGTTCCTTGGCCCCGTCGACCTTTTGACAAATTGTGGTGCCCTAGATGTCGTTATTATTGGGTCGATGGGTTTGTTTGGATCCTCCTCGAATATGGCTCCACGGAGCTGGACCGTACGTATGCATGAGGAAACGCAACTCGACGAGAGGAAAATCCGGCCGGCTACAGCAACCCACCATCTCACCAATTCCAAGGTGACGTCCCCATATTGGCCGTGAGGTCTGGCCTCTCCATATAATGGGGGGCCCTTCCTCCCCCCCCTTCTCGAATTCTCTCCCCTTTCCTCTCCTCAGCAAGCTCTCAAGATTCTAATTCCAGGTTCTTTTTTCCGTTGTGACTTTGTTTTCGTTTGTTCTTTTTTATCTTTCTTTCTGTGAGCTGGCCTCCTATCTAATCGTCTCTAATACCATCCCCATCCAAGACAACCACACACTCCAAGCATCAACTTTTCTTCAGCCGCTACCAGATCTCAAGTTGCCGGTCAACATTTTGGAGTGCAGAGACAGATTTTTTACACCATCATTTTATTTTTGAGTTCTTTGCGATTAATATACCGCCAACCTAATCAACGGAAACCTGGAGTTTCTTGCTCAGCCAATTCTCAACTACCACCACCACACCAGTTAACTTCCCGTGGATCGACATAACATCACGTCACAGCACCGACAAGGGAAAAAAAAAATCATCAAAAATGTCTTCCATCCAGCTTTCTTTCTCTCTCCGCGTTTCCTCGGGCATCAAGACCGTCCACTTGCTCGGTTCGTGGGACAACTACGTCGGCCAGCTCCCTCTTTCCAAGGACAGGACCTCGTCCAAGTCGGGTTCGTGGAAGGGCATCTTCAAGTTCCAGGGCTCCACCCTTGAGCCCGGCCAGCGCTACTGGTACTACTACATCATTGACGGCTACCACGTCGCCCACAACCCCAGCGTCGCCTTCACCGTCGAGCCCACCACCGGTCGCTCCCTCAACATCCTCGACGTCCCCTCCGACGGCAAGTCCTCCAAGTCGTCCTCCAAGTCGTCGTCTCAGAAGACCTCCTCGCGTCACCAGTCCTCGTCCAAGGAGAAGGAGCGGTCCCGTGAGCACCGGTCGTCGCGCTCCACCCGCACCTCTTCGCTCTCCGTCGATATCCCCAAGGGCCGCCCCCTGTCCATCTCCCAGATCAAGGCGCCCAAGCCCATGTCGCCGCACGCCACCCGCCACATCCTGGATGCCGACTACTGCGACGAGGAGGCCCTGGAGGAGCTGACTGCCCGCTTCGGCTCGGCCGGCTTCGACGAGGAGGACATCATCACCGACTTCAGCAACTCCCCCGTCTCGTCGACCGGCTCGTCCCTGTCGTACCGCTCCGACAGCTCCAGCCCTTCGTCCTCGCTGTCGGGCTACTCGACCCCCAGCTCCGACTGCAGCTCGTGCACGTGCGAGCGCTACGGGATCACCCGCAAGGGCGAGCGCGTCAAGATCGACTGCGGTGGCGAACGCTGCGGCTACGGCGACGACACTTCCAGCTGTTCCTCCGCCACCTCCGACAGCGAGGAAGACGGCGAGGAGTATGAGGCCGCCCCGCGGAAGCCCGTGGCTGCCACCTCGCGCCGCAATGGCATCGTCGTCCGCGACTAGATGGCTCATGCGACGGCAAGAAGGTGAAGCTAAGAGAGAGAAAACAAACTGTGTCGATATTTCTTTTTTTGCTGTATGATTCATTCAATCATTGCATCCACTGAGGTGCTCGGCAGCTGGCACGCGCGATGGGGAAGGCTGGCGAGCTGGATCTCGCAGCCCTCCCCCTTCGGCGTTGCCATAGAAGCCGCCCTCGTTCCACAAGTGGGTCGATGCTGCGACCCCGCCGCGCCGTTCGGGTGTCCGTTCGGGTGTTCCTCACCCCCGCGTTCCCTGCGCCCCCCCCGACTTTCAAGCCGTATCGGCCGTCGACGGGACGCCGATATGGAGAGGGGCGAAGCCGGCCACCCGGCCACCCGACGACGCGACGACTTTCGTTTCGTTTGTCGATTCCCCCCGGATAACAACCGAGCTTTTCTGCGTCGCTCACGCTTCCCCTTTCACTTTGGTTCTCTCAACTCCACTCACGTGCTTGGATGATCAAACGCATTTGAGTGTGACAACCAGGTGTGGGGGACGTAGACGTGGAGCCGTAGCTCCTGAGGATGAAGAAGAGGAAGGGAGAGAGTCAAGGACACGCCTGTGAGAGCTCAATCGTTCACACACGGCCGGCCTCCCTAGAGATGAGGACTTGCGACCTGGCCTTGGACAGGACGATATAGGCAAATGTCCAAGCAAGCCGGTCAGAATACACAAAGGCAGAAGGGTCAATGGACGTATGTATATAATGCGTATGGCTGCCTTGACAAGCATAAATAGATGACGCTTGAATCTATGATATTTTCCATGACTTTGCATTTCTTGTATCAGCGACAGGGATTGTTCTAAAAATGAGTATCTTGGAGTGTTTCGACCAGAAACTCGACTGCACTTTCCACCGGGCACAGCGCACCGGTAGGGTAGTTTTTGTGTAGGTGCGAAGGAAACCCGGCAGTCCACCCACCTTACGGGGACGACCCTCTCTCTCCCTTCGCTCCCCTCCCCTTGCTCGTAGATGTCTTACTACCTACCCGGGTTTGGCTGGTTATAGGTCAGAGCCCGATGGACTGGTCGGATGTCGCAAGTCTTAGAACATTATGTTGACAGCGATATCTCCGTCCTGGCTCTGGTTAGTGCAAAATTCTCTGTTCGAGCTCTGACCTATACCCCCCCTTAACCGGGTACCTGTAGGTAAGTAAGGGTGCTCCAAGTGAGGACAATTCTTAATGGTAGGGTATCTCAACCTGCCTAGGTACCTTCAGGTAGATAGGTACCTTAAGGTACCGACTAGGACGAAAAAGTACCCGGCGGATAATGCGGCACTCTGGAGGCGTCGCATCTCGGGGTAATACACTAATTACACGTGTATAAGCTACCCGACGCACCCAAAGTACGAATGCAGTGAAGATCAACTTTTACGTTGAGGGGCAGCAACCACGACTGGGGGAGAATTACAACGTCACAGCTCCAGCTCTCAGCGGGGTAAAGTTGGGTACATTAGTGTACTTATTTCGTACTCCATATTTAGGCGCATGTGAATGTACCTGCAAGGGGCACTGTTATGAGCTCCAGCCTCCCAACCCAAGTCGCAGGAGCACCTCAGTTGGAAGGGCAACACCAACGACCGCGTTTTATCTCCTCCAATCTCTCTTGTCTTCATTCTTTGTTCTTCATTCTTCATTTTCATTTCTTCATTTTTAGTTCTTACTCTTATATATCGAGTTCCCATTGTGTAGAAAACATCGAAATTGGCCGGACAGGAAGAAACATATTATTGGCACTGTCTCCCTCCTCTTTTACCCCTGACCTCTAATGTCGGTCAAGCAAACTATCATCTAAATCTTGAAGCAGACGCCAAGATTTAAGCTTCATCTACCCTCGCTCATTTAACCTACTATACCCAAGTCCTGAAAATCATCTGCGATTCTAGAATCCCTTCAAAATGGCTGACTATCCAATTGTGGACTCTCACATCCACCTCTTCCCCGAGGCCGAAATCCCCACCCTCTCTTGGGCCACGCCCGACAATCCCCTCGCGAAACAACACTCCGTCTCCGATTACCGTGCCGCCACCGGCTCTCCGACCAATCTCAAGGGCTTCATCTTTGTGGAAACGGACCGCGTGCACGACCTGGCCACCGGCGCACAAGAAGGCGACGAATCCGGTTGGGAAGGTCCCCTCGCCGAGGTTTCCTGGCTCCGACGCATCGTCGAGGGCACCCCGCGCGAAGGAGAGGGTCACAGGCCCGACGATGCCCGTCTCTGCCTCGGCATCGTCCCCTGGGCTCCCATCCCCAGCGGACCCGAGGTCCTGGAGCGCTACCTCGATCGCGTCCGCGACGTCGCCGGCCCCGAGACTTGGTCCCGTATTCGCGGCTTTCGCTATCTACTCCAGGACAAACCTCACGGCACCGCCGTTCAGCCCGACTTTATCGAATCTCTCAAGCTGCTCGGCCGCCGAGGTTTCACCTTTGACCTGGGCGTTGACCAGCACCGCCGCGGAAGGCAGCAGCTAGAAGATGCCCTCATCTTGATTACTTCGGCCCACGAAGGTGTGCCGGACGAGGAGAAGGTAACCGTTGTCATAAGTACGTGCCCATCCCACTCCCACTCCCACACTCGCATTCACACTCCCCTTCATCCCGTTCTAACATGGAATTTTGGCCCTTAGACCACCTCTGCAAGCCCAACCTAGGAATCATCAACGTTGCCGACCCGTCCTTCGTCCAGTGGCGCACGAGCATCTACGCCCTCTCCATGTGCGCCAAGACATACATGAAGCTCTCTGGCGGCTTCTCCGAGATGCCCACTTCCCTCATATCCCAGGACCCGGCCGCCATCTTCGAGGCCATCTTCCCCTGGCTCGGTGTCATCCTCGCCACTTTCGGGCCCCGCCGCATCATGTTCGGCTCTGACTGGCCCGTCTGCACCGTCCGCCCTCCCACCACAGTCACCGGCGGCCAGGAGACCCTCGATCCCAACGCCTGGCGTCGCTGGAAGCTCATTGTCGAGCGCATGTGCTACATGGCCACCCTGGAGCCCGAGGACCAGGCCGAACTGCTCGGCGGCACGGCCATCAGGGCCTACGGCATCGACCAAAGTTTAGGGGAAGCCTGAGAGAGCCTGGAAAAGGGTGAGCGTCCCAAGATTTTATGTCTCTCGTGGAAGAGGGGAGCGAGAGAGAGAGAGAGAGAGAGAGACAGAGAGAGATGATGATGATGTGATGATGATGGGGATCGAAAATGAGCGTCGCTGTTGAAGCCGCTGCATTGCAATTTTGCGTCTTGAGGGGTTACCCACCGTCCGGGATGCTGGGGAACAGCACAGACGAGAGCGCTGCTGAGTATTCACACCAGTGTCTCTTTGGTAGGGTTGCTGGTCCCCCATGTCCGCCATATTCTTGGACATGATACTTCAGAAAGCACAGCCATCTAGAGTGCCAAGAACAAATAACGCCTTAATATATAGCATGACTGTTCCCCGTTGGGTAGTGTGTTGTGTGTCTGGAAAGATTCAACTTAAAATTCCGACGTCCAGTCCAACCGTCACGTCTGCAACGGTCATGAACAGATACGAAGACGCGCAGTTGAGCCACATGTGGCTTTTGTTGCCCGGTGGCAACGCTAGCCAAGGGATTCAAGAGGTCGTAGAATGAAGGGCTGTTGTTGTATTTTCCCTGGCTTCGCTCACACGACACAGAAACGAAGACCATATACCACCGCATATGCAACCTAGTGCGATCAGTACGGTTTAAGCCCAGCCAAGAAGATACCTACCTATGTATTACCAAAAAGGAGCTCGTGCCGCCCATGTCCCCTGGTATGAGTTACCTATCATACATTCATTCGCTCCCGTCATCAACTCACGCCTCTCAGAACCATTGTAGTCTGAAAGAAGTATACAAACTGAAAAAATACACCGTCTTAATAAAACCTTGAGGTCATCTCGAAGGGAACGTAGGACCGAAGCTTTTCCAACCGCGCCTTATGTTTCGCCTTGACCATTCCCACCACCATCTCGTTGGCCGGCAGCTTCACGCCCAAGCGCTTGCCGCGCTCGATGAAGTAGCCGTTCAGGTAGTCGATATCGGTCAACTGGCCGCGCTGGATCTGCAACGCCATGCGGCTCGGCGCGTCCCTCTTGGCCTTGAGGCGGTTGATGGTGTGTTTCCGCATGCCCTCGCCGCGCAGGGCGGCCTGCAGGGCGGTGGACGCGTTCCGCAGCTCGGGCATGAGGGCGACGACGTCGGCGATCTCGTCGAGCAACTGGCCGATGAGGCGGGTGGCAGTCGGGTTCCAGAGGAGCTGGTCGTAGCGGGCGTCGAGGAGGACGCAGATGGGATCGGCGACGGCGGAGAACATGAGCGACGGGATCTTGAGCCTCAGCCACTGGTCGAGCGGGACGCCGTGGGCGTGCAGGTCCGTGGCGGCGGCGAATTTGGAGAGCATGTCCTGCGTGCGCAGCCAGGACTCGGTGGCGGTGGCTGGACCTTGCTGGTGCTGGTGGCGGCGTTCTAGGCCTTGGTACTTCTTCCCCAAGTAGGGGCGGATGCCGGTCAGGGCGGTCTGGTAGTCGGGTTTCATGGAGTGCACGGCGTTGGCGTTCCGGTCGAGGGCTAGGGAGTGCGTCATGTGGCCGAGGACGATGGACGGGCGATTCTTGGGGTCGGTGAAGACCTTGTTGCTGGCGGCTTCTGCCACGCCCAGGCCGTCTTGCATCAGGCAGATGGCTGTCCGGCCATCCACGCGGTCTTTCACCTGTTCCAGCAACTTGACCGTTTGGCTCGGGGGTCCTGAGACGACGAGGTTGCTGATGTGCCCCTTGTCGCCCTCCTGCTCGTGAACCTCCGAAGTGTGCGCTTCTCCATTGGCGACTCGGAGCCGCACGAGCTCCTCGCTCCCTTGCCGACGGCTACGATTCCGCACAATGTTGGTGTATTTGTTCGTCCGGTACGGGTCGATAGTCTGTATCGAGCCATAGACTCCGTGAAGAGAGTGGGATAAGAATTTGGAGCGGCCGTCGGACCCCAGGATGTGAACGGTCTGAGCAGACGGAGGGGCCGGCTGGTCGTGGCCCATCATCACGGCCGGGACATAGAAGCGGTTGAGCGTATCGGCCCTGAAGATCGCATAGAGTTCCTTGTCGTTCTGCTCCGGCATGATCCCCAGCACCTTCTTAAACCCCTGCTTGTGTTCTTTCGAGAGACCCAGCGTGGAGGCGCCGGGTACGGTAGCGGCCATCTCCTTTGGCGCGACCTCGCCGGGCGAGATGCGGTGCAACGGTTGGCGAGAGTCCAGTCGGGAATCCATTGGAGACTCGACCGAGACATATCTGACGGCTCCCCGGCCCACGGATATGCTACCTTGACACCATCCTGACTGTGTGTGGGATATCCGGGCAGGAAGCCGCGGTCGGGATAGTCGGGCCAGGGTGGAAGCCACGGTTGAGGTCGGTCGGGTGAAGATCAAGACGAGCTCATCAGTGAGCGAAGGCTGGCGCACAAGAAAACAGTGGGCGATATGATGTTGAAATGCAGTTCGGATTTCGTTTCAATGAATTCACAAAGGGAATCGAAGCATGGAGGGAATGACGGCGCGCTTGAGCAGGATTTCATGTGGGTGATGGCTGATTGAAACGTCGGTAGGGGACAAAAAAGGCAAATTGGATTCGTCTTGCCCGTTCACCCTCGGACGTGCTTCAGAAAACTTTTTGCGGGGCGGCAAATCTCCGGCTACCGCATTGTAAGGTAGCTTGTACACGTGTACTTGGAAAGTACGTGCAGGTACAGGTACTTATTTTCCAATTGGTACCTTAAAGGTACCTTACGCATGCGCTCCTACTTCGTATAATTCGCATCAAAGTCTTCCGTCTCAAACACCCACTTTGATGAACCTCTATCCATATATGCACACCAGCAGTCGACTTCACTTCTTTTTCACCACGTCTCTCTCATCACATTTTATAATTTGGCGAATCCTCTTTGGCAAGAGTGTAACTGGGACTCTATTCCTAATCCTTACAAACCAGCGACTTCTTTCGTCGACGGACAGCATTGGGAAGAACTCATCGATATCTCATTCTTCAGTTCTCGCCTGCCTTCATCAGGCGCCTTCGCATCATTCCCGTGTCCAGCACAGCCAAGAGAGGGGAGAACACTATCGAGTTTCGATTGTCGAGTCGGTGAACTCGAAGAAGACTATCAGTTTCTCATTTCCGCGTCGTTGAACTCCCACGTTAGCATAAACGTCTGGTTCAGATGGATGTCAAGGACCTAGCACCAGGGCTGGACCAACTGGGTTCCAACCTCGATGACCTCGAGGAAACCCTGCAGCCTCTCATCGACAACTTGGCCGACATGTCGACCGAACTACCCCTGCTGGATAGGGCGAAGCTTATGACCCTGACAGCTTACTCAATAGAATCGCTCCTTTTTTGTAGGATCTCATCAGTTCCAGTGTGCTCGAGACTCGGAGCCGAAGCGCGCTAACAGGCTTTCAGCTGCCATGCGCCTACAAGGTGTCGATGCGGTCAACCACGAAGTCATGACCGAGCTCAAGCGAGTAAAGCAATACTTTGCCAAAATTCAGAAGGCCGAGGAGCCACCATCGCAGCGCTCAACAACGGTGAACACAGAGGCCACCACGCGGATTCTCAAAGCAGATCTAGTGGGTTTCTCTTTTTTTTCTACTTCTTCCTTTTTTTTCTCTACTTCTTCCTTTTTTTTCTTCTTTCCTTTTTTTTCGGCCTGCGCCCACCCTCGGAACTATGCTAATGTGAAAATTCCAGTCCGACAATAAGGAGCTGAAGCAAAAGCTCGAGGAAAAGCTGGCGGAAGAACGGGCCAAGGCTCTTTTGAAGTCCATCCAAAATAAACGCTCTGCGCCCGGCGATTCACCATCAACGAACTTGAGCTCACGTCCCAAAAACAAAAGCCGCAAGACCTGAGCAGCTTGACTGACAATCGCCATCGAACCGTAACCAGCGTTGCTTGTGAACGCCCCTAGGCCAATGCCAGCAGACTTTACCCTGGGCCCGACAAGACATCGCCGCACAGCCACACGCCACACTTCCCACTTCCACGCGAATGTCATGGCGGTGGGTCATTGACCGGGATGCCACGGGATGGATAGCTGACCGGGAGCCGGTCACATGATTACAGGCAGTGGGTTCTTTCTTACTCCGTCCGCTCCAGCTTTGATCAGTATTTTCATTGTCTCGCGTCCGAAGAAACATATGTAAAACTACACATATACCTCATGCCGCAGGCCCATGATACTTTCGCCATGATACCACAGATGCATCGGCCATTGGCCATGTCGTTCAAATTTTGGGGAGTGCCACAAATGGCAACCGCTGCTGATTGGACAATGCTTTGTTGCATAACATGAATCCCGTAAAGTCCATAAACGCCACGATAGCGGATCCCAGACCCTTAGTAAACCGCTAGTTTCAGTGTCCCGATTGGCCAGGCGATTGGCCAGCCGACGTATCCCCGTGGGCTAAGGAGCCAAAAGCCGAGCTCCAGCATCTTCTACGCCCTCAAGCCAAAAGTCCAGAAGAAGTATTTGTGAGACGTTTTCCCTCCTTCCTCCAAACCCAACCACGACAACGACATCCGACAACTCCCCGCTTCCACCAAAACCCTACTTCATCCACCACTTTCACATCCAAGATGGCTCGCCAACGTCCCGGCCGCGCTGCCCCGTCGCGCCCTACCGTCGCCAAACCCGCTCCCGCTCTCCAGCAGACCCGTCCAGCTACCACCGCCGCAGCCCCCCCTCAGCAGCACGCGCAAGCTCCTCCCGCGCAGGCTGCTCCTAGCCAGGGCCCCGGTCTGCTCGGCCAGATGGCCAGCACTGCTGCGTACGTTTCCTTTCGCCGCTTCTTCGGCCTTTTCCATCCTCCCTCTCCTCGTCACTTTCTCCCTCCTCGTCCTCTTGAACGGACTGCTTGGCGACGACCAGCCCAGCTAACATACATTTCAGTGGCGTTGCTATCGGCTCCTCCATCGGCCACGCCATCGGCGGACTCTTCAGCGGCGGCTCGTCTGCCCCCGCCGCCCCCGAGCAGAGCCAGCAGGTCCAGGCCACTTCCCAGCAGCAGAACTACGCCAGCGAACAGGGCAACTGCGCGCCCGCCGTGCAGCAGTTCACCAAGTGCATGGATGACCACCAGGGCAACATGCAGATCTGCAACTGGTATCTTGAGCAGCTGGTATGCCTCACCCCTTTCCGAAAAAGAAAGAAAAGAAGAAGAAATCGGGAATATGATATATGCTAACCATGTCTGCCTGTCGACAGAAAGCCTGCCAGTCTGCCGCTTCCAACTACTAGACGAAGAGCCGAAGAGGGGCGTAAGGTGTGCTGTGGAGGGTGGAGAATTTTTTTGTACCTATATTGGGGTCCAGGATCGCAACTGCATGGCCATGAAGACATAAAGAGACCCTTTACAGCATTTCATTTCGATGGGCAGCCTATTTGGAACGAGATTAGTTCTTAGTTCACATCTCCCCGGTGTATAATACACGACACAAGATTCCCGCTCCCCACTTTGCCGGCACTACAGTACTGCAATATGTCTGAAGATATTGCCCAAATCAGTCAGTGAACAGTAATATATTCAAGCATAAGAAATTCCCACGGCAGCCTCCCAGAACTAGCTTTCCCATGGTCTCACTGTTCGTCATCGGGCCTCGGTTCGAAATTGAGCTGTGACAGTTAGCTCACGGCACTGTGCCACCGCGAGATTGGAGGGGGGAAGTGGGAGGGAAATGGGAGGGAACACACCGAGTTGCCGTTATATAATTGCTGGTCCCCTCTGCGGTCTTCTGGGTTGGCAAACTGCGCAAACCGGCCACTGCGCCGCTCCCTCACCTGGGCCGCCTGTGCTTCCGCCTGCTTCTTCCTGCTCTCCTCGTTCTCGTGATCACGGTTGCTGCCGCCGCTGCTGCTGCTACTGCTAATGTTGTTGCTGCTGCTGCCGCCGCTGTTACTGCTGCCGCCACCAGACCCTGAGAAGACCCCAGTCATCAGACCCCACAGCCAGGCCAGGAAGCCAATAAATTGGCCGAACAAGGCGAACAAGAGGCCGAAGAAACCGCGACGCCGGGCATCGTACGCTTGAGCGTGCTTCCTCACGGGCGCCAACATCAGCGTAGCGCTCGGCACCAGCCCAAGCTCAGCAAGGGTCTTGCCCTCCTCCGTCTCGTCGATCCGCTGGCTGGGCTGGGGCGGCGGCCGCACGAGCTTAAAAACGTACGGGACCTTGTCGTCCGTCCGAGACTCGTCCAGCCACTTGCGCACATCGTTCCCGAGCGTGGCCTTGGCGCCGCTGAACCGGGTCCGCAGGGACGAGCCGTCGAATAGCCGCACCTGCAGCGCCACCTGGCCGGTCGATGGGCGCAAGGGGGTCGACGCGACGGTAGCGAGGGCGGCCGCCACGTCGCCGAGCTTCGGCTCGCGGGAGGCGGCAGCGCGGGCCTGGCGGTCGAGTTTGTCGTCCTGGATGCGGCGCAGGATGCGGGCCCGCTCCTCGGCGGCTTTCTCGCGCTCCTTGCGGAGGGCTTCGGCGCGAAGGCGCTTTTGGACGGCTTCGGGGGAGGAATCGGTGGCCTCGGCGGCGGCTTTGGCGGCTCGGGCTTCCTTCGCTTTGCGTTCTGCTTCACGGCGCCGGGCTTCCAGACGGGCGCGGCGTTCGGCTAAGACTGCACGGAGATTGGCGGCAGGCTCTTCCTCCTGTGATGGAGTGGGAGGGCCCCCGGAGGAGCTGGAGATGTCTGAGGTTGGTGGTTCCTGTTGAGATTGTCGAGACTCCTGGGGAGCATTAGATGGAGTTTGTGTTGCGAGGTTCGGGGTTGATGCTTGCTGTGGAACGGCCGAAGCCTCTTCCGAGGTGGTAGTAATTTGAGCCTGGCTCGGATTCTGATTTCGCGGAGGTTTTTGGAAAGCCACTGTCATATGCAAAAGGAACTTCTCCTTATCGCAGTCCGGGGCAACATAACCCTTGAGATCACGATCCTTGATGATGATGATGGTCGGGAACTTAGGTATGGGATAGAGATTGGCTAAGAAACCCGCCTCAACAGATCCGGCCTTTAACCGTAAGACGACAGATTCATCGCGGAGGAAGGGGACAAGCTGGAAGTATGTTAGAAGGGGAAGGGCGGAGGACACCTCTTATGTTGGGGGTCTTGATGAGCTCACTCACAGAGGGGTCATGAAGCCATTCATTCTCCCATTGCTGGCCCACTTCTTGTTCATCTGACACTCTGGTAAGCTTCCTCGGCCAAAACAAGTCGTCACAGAGACATAGAGAGTCATATATACCGGTAACAAAGTTTACGACGAATTTGTTTTCCCGAAGCGCTGTGGCAACGGCCTCTTGTATAGTGCCGGTAAAGAACATGGCGACAAGTCGAGTCTTGAGACGTGTTGACTTTGAATCAGTCCGTCTGGAACTCGCAAGGATGAGCCTTGTCGGGGTGGTGGACGGCCGATATTAGAGGAACTTTAGACCCAACTGTTCAAGTGCTCAACTGCTAATATATGTGCTCCAGTGGTCTAGATGGGGAGTGCTAGAGGACCCCGTACGTCGGAATGAGCCGAGTAACGAGAGGGGGGCGAGGGGTGAGATGAAGATGAAAGCGAGGGAGAGAAGAGTGAAGAGAGAGGAGAGAAGAGAACAGAGAACAGAGAATAGAGGACAGAGAAAAGAGAGGAGATGCAAGGTCCCGATCAGCCAGCCACCTATTCGAAAGTCGGCTTAACCACAGACGTTTATTTTGCCTCGCAACGTTAAGGTACACGTTATCCGTGGTTTCGAGATGTGAGATTCGATATTCGAGGGTCAAGAAGATGAGAGGAGAGAAAATCGGATGGCATCACCTAAAGTGGTATGAAGTCGTTCTATCTGGCCATGTTCAATTCCACGACTCCAGGGGTGACGGTGTCCTTGTCCGCGTCAATACGTCCTGATTGGTGTAATATGGCACAAGGTACGAAGTACAGATAACAGATAACAGATGACAGTGGTACGAGGTACTTGAGGTACTTCGAAGGTACCTGCTTTAATGTACTACCGTATTGTTTTAGCAAGTTCGTCAAAGGCTTTTTTCGGCTTACGTCAAAAATACCCACTTCCCCACACAGGCTAAATCGATTATAAATTATATATCCCGATAACCCTCTATCTCCGATAGCCTTAATTATAATACTACTATAACCTTAAAAATACCTTAATTAGATACTAACAGGTTCCTTAATATCGTCTATATATATATCTCTCTTTTTACGACCCTAGAAATACCTAGATTAATATCTAACTAATATTCTTCTACTAGATATAACCGACGATTTTATCTTTCTACTTAATATTAATAATCGACTACTATATAAAATTCCTTAGTTTTATTAGTCGATTCAAAATAAGGTCGTAATCGGTGGGGCGCTAAGTTTTCGGCCTTTGACGAACTTGCTAAAATAATACGGTACCTACCTGAAGTGTACCTTACCTCAGTAACTCCATATTTCCTGTATTAACATCCAATCGGATTCATCGGGTAACGTCGGACTTCCGCGCGTTATTGCTCCAAGCTAGGTCCCCACCGAGCTCCAATTCCTCGGAAACCCAGACTACCTAGGTAGGTATTCCTGCAGCCCTCCAATAATTAGTCCACTTCGTACTTCAATGCTTCCTTCCCAACAGCCAAGCCCATAATGAAGTCCGCCATACCTACCATTCAACGCCTATCACGAACGACGGCGAACGCGACCACGAGATGTTCCGCTCCTAGCGAATGGGGTCTAGGGCCCTTCCCCCGATTCTCAGTCCGACCAGCCGGGTCGCCAACACCACGCCCTTCCACTCGCCGCACATTCGCAACAACCCCACGACGTACGAAATCCAAAGATGACAACAAGGACGAGAACACACACCTCCCCCCAGGAGAGTTCTTCTCCGTGGTCGACGAACCCGGGACCATAGTCCGCGCAGGCTACCGCCGCTCCACGGCCGGCCTTCTTTTCCTCGCCATCATCCCCGTGACGGCCTTCATCCTAGGCACATGGCAGGTCCAGCGCCTCAAGTGGAAGACCGACCTGATCGCCCGCCTCGAGGACCGCCTGGTCCGCGACCCCCTCCCGCTGCCGCCGCGCATCGACCCGTCCGCCGTCCCCGAGTTCGACTACCGCCGCGTCGTCGCCACCGGCCGCTTCCGCCACGACCGCGAAATGCTCATCGGCCCGCGCATGCGCGATGGGGAGCAAGGCTACATGGTCGTCACCCCGCTCGAGCGGCCTGACGGCGCGAGCACGATCCTCGTCAACCGGGGCTGGATCAGCAAGAAGATGGGCGACCAGCGCGCCAGGTCGCCCGACGCCCTGCCGCGGGGTATGGTCACCGTTGAGGGCCTGTTGCGGGAGCCATGGAAGAAGAACATGTTCACCCCGGATAACAAGCCCGAGAAGGGAGAGTTTTACTTCCCCGATGTGCGAGAAATGGCTGCGTGGTCGGGCAGTGAGCCGGTTTGGATTGAGGTGACCATGGGTACGTGCCATCCGTTGGCTTTGTTTCTTTTGTTTTCTTCTTTTTTTCTTTCTTTTTCTTTTGGGCTTGTTCCTTCCTTTTCGCCCTCTGGTATCTCCCTTCAGCAGGCCTAACTCCCTTCAGAACCCGAATATCTACGATTCCTCGATCTACAGGCACAGGGTATCCCCATTGGCAGACCAGCCGAGGTCAACCTGCGCAACAACCATGCCCAGTACATCTTCACTTGGTGAGTTAACTCGTCTCATTCGTTGTTTGGCATTTGAATCATAAATCATCGGCGACCTGTATCACCGCTAACCCAAAACGCCACAGGTACGGTCTTGCAGCAGCAACTTCGGTCATGTTGTGGATGGTTGCGAAGAGGCCTGTTTCTGCGTCCGAGGCCGCAAGGAGGGTCCGCATGAATAAGCAATGGTAAACTGTATCAACGGTGAAGTGGTAGAACCGTATGCTCAGGTCGCCGTTCTCACCGTATTATCACTCCTCCCCTTCCTCTCCATCTCCGCCTGCTCTCCTTCCCGTCGTTGTCGTTCGCCGACGCTTTTTCGGTACGACAGGCGGTGGCATCCTTAACTCACGGACCAACTCTTGTGGTAAATACTGGGTGGCCAGCGAGAAAATAGTGGTCGACGAGTTGATTTGGCGCTGCCTGTAAAGATGAAAAAAACCCCGACCTTGTTAGACATCATACGCTACTCTGGAGTATCGTGTAAAATATAACGTCCAAGTAAACAGTAACAATGAGAAAAGAAATGATACCCCAGAGGGAACTCGAGCCTTACCTCCTCATCACTAGCTCCATGTCGCTTTCGTTGATGACTTTCCGCCCAGCATGTGCTGCATAGACAGAGAGATCTTCGGAGACCTGCTCGAAGAACCAGTCGGAGGCTTGCTGGAGCGCCGCTAGTGTGTCTTTGTTGATTCGGGGGTTGGCAATGCCGCTTGTGCGTGCGAATTGTTCGGCCACGCGCTTGACGACGGTGGAGGGGAAAGGGGGATAGGGACGACCGTGCTTCGAGACCCTCTGGCCAGGTTTCCGCTTCTGGTGGCCCCTTTCTCTCACCTCGGCCCGTTCCTGATCAGCATTCGTCACGTCGACGTCGCTACTGACGTCTCGTCTTTCGTCCGCCAAGGTGTCATCCCTCGGTCCTTGCCCAAGATCGCCCAGGTGGTGATCGTCATGGTCATCGTTGACGTCTCCCCAAGGGCCCATGGGACCACCATTATCGTCGTCGTCGTCGTCATCATCATCATCAATGTCCGCGGCAGTCCCGGGGTCGTTATCCATGTCATCCCCTGCGTCTGGAACTGGACGAATGGGTGAACTCTGCGCCATGGCCATGACGAAGGTGGATGGTTCGGCATCTGCATCGGCAGGAACCTCGAAACCAAGGTCGCTCTCGCGAGGGGGCAGGATCTCCCGAGGGGCATCCTCATCAATCCTGTGTGGGTGGGTGTGTCCACTGATCAGCTCGAGTATACGAGTGCCAGAGCAACGAGAAAAAGGGGCAGGGGGCTCCCTTGTCTTGAACGCAGAATTTATTTGGCTTACCGTTCGAATGTATCGTCCGGCAATCTCTCCTCCGTTCCGTCATCCTCGCCGACCTGCGGCAGAAAACCTCGTGCAAAGATGTCGTCATTGCCATCACCAATCATTGTATCCCGTATATTAAAGAAGTCGGATATGCGTCCACTGGCGATGGAAAGATGCGAGGGCGCCTCGCTGTACGCGCGACGGGGCATCTCCAGTGTCTGGTCGTCGAGGAAGGACGAGCGCGGGGGGATCAGGTCGGCATCGTCGTCGAAGTCGAGGGGGAGCGTCATCTCGGGCCTATCGATAGGAAGCTCGTCCTCGTCATCAACTTCTTCCAGGAGTCCCAGCGACCGACGTCCCCTGGGGGGTTGCCCGTGGTTCGGAGACGAGGACGAGGACGAGTTGATGACCTTGGAGCTCTTCGCCAACGCGCGACCGAGGGCCCGGAGATGGTCCCAGCTCGATTCCCGGCGGTTGACGATACTTTGTCGGCGCCGACGGCCCGGGGTGAGAGCGGCACGGCGCTGGTCGATGTAGAGGGAGGCGGCTTTCGCATGGGGTGTCGGGGCGTTGTCGTTTCGCCGTCTGCCCGAGGCGGAGAGGCCCGGCTGTGGTAGGAGAGACTGAATCGGGGTCCGGACAAGTCGACGGCTTGATGGTGGCTCGAGGCTTGTTGCCCTACGACTTTGCGATGGCGTTGTCGTCGGGCCAGTGTCGCCATTCTGGCGCGGGCTTGTCGACCACTCCATTTCGAGCGACGCGTGAGAATTCCGCCTTGAGTACAGACAGTTTTATAACGAGGAGGCGGCGATGATGGGTACTGAAGGGCGTCATGAGCTTGTTGAGGGTGCCGGTTTAGGCGGGTGGTTAATTGGAGGTACCGGATGGTGACGCGTTTGACGCGTTCCCCACATCAGCCACAATCTTGTTGATCCAGCCACTGTCACCGCCCCAGTTAACGGTTAACATGTTAATAACGGTGAGACACGGGTTTCAGTTTGGGGACACAGAGTTCCCGACCAGCTAGTGAAAAGCTTCGATCTTCCCATCCCCCAGCGCCCCGCCCCTGTAGATCATTCTCAGATACCCATTCAATCGAGGTACGGCTTTTGAAATGGCATTCGGGAGAGACCCGATCAGGTCAGCGCTTTTGTCTTTTGCTGAGAGGAAAGCTACCTTACCACTTTACCTTGGGGTAGTCAAGTTGCATCCGACGTACTCGTACTGCAATTCCCTACAGTTAGAGATTGTTGGGAGAGGTGGTTCGTCAACTTGCCTCTGAGGGAACCAAAGAAATTTTACATCACACAGAGCTGGATACAGAACCTACACCTACACCTACACTCTACTTTAATGTTTGTGCTCAGTTCCGTGCCGGTTGGCGGGGTTTTCAATGGCCAAACATCAAATTAAACGCAAATTACGTCATGTTCACTCCAAGAGTCTGGGACGGTGGGAAAGTACGACTGTTGGGCGAATTGAGCCGTGACCTCCAACAGCCCGAATCCAGTCTCTCAGTCTCCCCTCTTAGTGTTGTGGTCCCTTTCGTTTGTTTCACCCACCTTGTTCCCCTGCCCTCACAATTACCTCTTCTCACCGCGAAGATGACTATGATGTCTGTGCAGCCCCAGGCCTGCGAGGAGGGATGTTTCTCCCTGACCATGGAGAGGAAGTTCTATTGCCGAGGGAACGCCTTCGTCAAGAGGAGTCTCCGTCCTAGAGAATATCGTACCGGGCATCGCGGCATCCACGTCCCTCGCCTGGCCAAGGAGAGCCTCAAGAACGAGGCCGAGTCGCTCCGCTATATTCGTCGCCATACCAACATCCCGGTTCCTACTGTATACTGCGACTTTGAGGACGACGAGGCGTACTATCTGATCTCCGAGTATGTGCAAGGCGTGAGTATGTCAAACCTTATAGAAAGCCAAAAAGCGGTAGTGCGTGAGGAGCTCCAAGGCCATCTCGCGACTCTCCGAACCCTCGTATCAAACCGCATGGGCGGACCATCAGGCATCGTTATCCCTCCGTATCGTGTTCTGCGGCGCACCAAGGTGAACGTTTGGTGTCTACGACCTTCTGATCATGATGAATTCGTCTTCTGCCACAACGACCTTTCCCAGCAGAATATCATTGTGGATCCGGACTCCCTGAAGATCCAGGCCATTCTCGACTGGGAATATGCCGGTTTCTACCCACCTGCTTTTGAGTGGCCTTTCTATACTAGGCTCGGTCCTTCCTCTGCGATTTATGAGGAGAGGGACGACTCGCTCGAGCTGCTGGATTTTCTTAAGTCCCGAGTTCAGGTAAGGGTGAAGCGAACCGCCGCAGTTTCATATTTCTTGTTTTCGTGCTCCCTTCGTCGTCGTTGGTCTTTTTTGTCATCTGTTCATAAGCACCTCGTATGATGTTGGCCATGGGACATTTCTCCCAGCTCCTACGACTACCCGTACTAAGGAAGTTAACAGCATGAAACAACATGAGTACGATGGTCAGCCAGATGTCGGTCCCCTAGTTCGCGAGATAAGATGGAAGACCAGCGAAAGTGCCTGCTATCTACGCCCAGAGCTGGGTCTGGCAATGGATTTCGGACCAGACGTTGAGCAGAGTGGGATGCGGTCAGTCGTGGGACGGATGTTGAAGGTGGCCACTCGTTCGAGAATGATTGGAATTACGGCCTTCTTTCCATTCGCATGAGATAAGCGATCAACTTGTCTGCATAGCGTTCGTTGCTGGGAAATCGATTGGCTAGGTCTGATGTCTTCAGGCAGAGAGATGATGTCTTCAGGCAGAGAGACAATGAGAGGGATGTTTTTTTGCTGCGCCCAGAATATCAATACCGCCATGGTTCTCCTGGGTTGAGAGCCTCTGCCCGCTCAGTTGGCATCTCAAGCCCCTTAACCTCGTTCCTTATTTTGGCCCCCGTTCGCATATCACATCCACTTGACCCGATATTTGCCAGTGTGTCATTTGGCGTGTTTTTTGTTCGTTCTCGTACCTCCCAAAATACAACGGGCGACGTCATATTCGGAAAGGTTGGTTTTGAACTTTTGTAGGATAGTTACCCGGGTTCGGTTTCATTGATGTGACTGTAGCTCGTGATTTGGTGGTCCATAAATGCAGATGGGGATGACGATGGAAATCTCAAGGGTTGAGATCGATAAAAAGCAACGGCGTTGAGGTGTGTCCGTACAGGTAGGTAATTATAAGGCACCTTATTTTAGGTACCTTACTATAGGTACCCCGAATGTACTTGGATGTACCTACCGCCGAGCTTTAGCCACCCCGCGGCGGGGCATCTTTCGCATTCCATACCAGTACGTATATTTTACCTTACAACCCGTCGAATGGTTCATGTTCTCTTAGGACATCCTGAACGAAAGAGGGGCAAGCATTCTATAATTCCAAAGTAAGACTTTGGATTTGCTTTTGCACTGCATATTCTAGGAACGAACGCTCCAAGCGGCCAACTCCGAGATAGCGCGTGACCAGTCCTGCGTACGACTCTGGCCGAAGCGACAATCTGAACAGTCAACAAACCATTGATCGACGAAAACATGGCGGATTCGGATCTTGAGCAGGCAAGTACCAACCGTCGCTAAAGTCTAGAAACTTGGGCAGCGAGTCCATATACTCCAACTGGCAGCACAAATGACGAATAAATCCTCTAACGTACCCCCTTTAACAGATCCGCAAGGCCCGCCTCGAACAGCTCAAGGCACAAGCCGGAGCAGGAAGCGGCGGCGGCGGCAGCGGAAGCCAACAACAACAAGCCGAGCAGAAGCAGTACGCTCTCCCTCAACCGCTTAGACCCCCTCCCGTCCTTTGAAGGGCCCCCTGCCGCCCCCTCGGAAGAAAGAGAGACCAAGAGAAAGCACGCGAGACCAACAGCTAACCTCATTCTCTCCCCAACCGCAACAGACAGCAGGAAGCCGAACAACGACAGTACATCCTCAGCCAGATCCTACACCCCGAGGCGGCCGACCGGCTGGGACGCATCCGACTCGTCAAAGAGCAGCGCGCGACGGAGGTGGAGAATAGGCTCATCATGCTGGCACAGACGGGCCAGCTGCGTCAGAAGGTCACCGAGGCGCAGCTCAAGGAGCTCCTGAATGCGGTGGCGGATACTAGGGAGGAGGAGAAGATTGTGGTTAGCCGGCGCAAGGGATGGGATGATGATGACGATTTACTCGACTTGTAATTACGAGAGGAGGTTGCTTGATGGATGGCGTTTCGGATGGGGGCGGCTTGATGTTTGATCCCAC
>NW_021167085.1:2037057-2040718 GCF_003711515.1 Sodiomyces alkalinus F11 | reverse complement strand
TTTTTTTTCCTATTCTTCCTCTTGATTGAATATGCCTATGCAGATTTTCTCTGGGCTGTCCGCGGCGAGGACAGGGTCGGTCTCCCCAACTTTTGAAGCTAGGTGGTGTCTCTAGCGGTATTACATGTGCTACAGGTACTATGGTACGACAAAATTGATGGTACACCAATGCACGAGGACAAGAATGTGCTCTTTACCTTCCCAACCACGACGTATTTTCCTTGTTTTGTTACACGATAGCCCTTTTTTACGCATTAGGCGGCGCTGTGGATTCCGTGTTCTGCCAGTGTTGTGGTTTCACAGCGACATCTGAGGCGGCCGCAGAAGCACCCTCCGCCTCCTCCGCCCTCTTCCTCGCCTCCCTCGCCTGCTTCTCCTTCCTCCGCATATCCCTCATGTCAGGAGGTTTCTCTATACCGAGCTCGGCCCTGAGCACGTCGACGTCGCGCTCGAGCTGCTCCTCCCAGTAGAGATTGATGACGTGTTCCGCGCGAAGCCCGTTACGGATGGCCCATGGCCCGTAAACGGCGCGGAAGCGGGCGCGCTCGCGGGGTTTCAGGGTGAAGTAGCTGGCAACGGCGAGCCCGGTCATGGGGATAAGGGTATTGGCGAACTCGAAGGCCTTGAGGGCGACCTCGCCCTCGCGGTAGACGGGGAGCCCCGTGAGGGCGTGGTAGAAGTCGTGGCACTCGCGGTACCGCTGCATGACGTAGGCGCACTCCTCGTCGTCAATGTAGCGCACGGGGGCTCGGGTGTCGGGCGACACGCCCTCGCGGTCCAGCCAGCCTACGTAGGCGCGGCCGACGGTGTTCTCGGGCAGGGAGCGGAGGCGGTCGAGGTTGAGGGAGGTGGAGGTCAGGCGCGGTCGGTCGCGGAGGATGCGGCGGCCGGTAGGGGAGGCGAGCATGGCGTCGCGGAGGCGAGGGATGAAGTAAGGGGTTGCTGTCGTTTCGCCCACCGTTGCGATGAGATCTGTTCATTGGTTTAACAGTGTCAGATGGAGAGTGACTTCTTTTCTATTTCATTTTTTTTTATTCGGGGTAAAGTCGCTGACCTCCACGTCTCGGGTCAATGAGAGACATGATGCCGGAGCCGATGGCCAGGCTGGCGCGTTCGACCATCGTCAGAGGGACATGGCCAGGATAATTGGGCGGAGGGCGGTTCAGAACCGAGAAATATCGAGATGAGTCTGCTGCTGGTCTCCGATTCGAGCTGGAGCTAGACGAACATACTACGCAAGTTGTTCGTGCTGCTCGTATCGACAGGCTGGATCTTGTGACTGTTGGTATCCTGGAAATAGACTTCATCTTTGCAAAAAAAGTCTCTAATATCGCATAATAAAGACAGCTCCTCCAGCCATGAGGGGAATTGAGGAAGAAAAGGCGTTGAGGTTGCTCGCTGGTCGTGGTATGATTTTCTGAGGCTTCCTTAATAACCTTACCTTACAACCTTACCTTAGGTAGGTAGGTACCTACCGGAACTGGACGGAGTACTTTGTAATACATCAAAGACGGCACGGAATGGCTCCCGCCTCTCGGACGAGTCACGGATTTCTGTCCAATAGATGGCCATAGATTCATTTGTCAAACTCCTGGCATGTGGGGTTTTTTTGTTTGTCAAACCCAAAAAGAAACACCGATATTCCCATCGCCAAGGGTTCTCTGACTCCCTAATAAGGTTGTCCCAAGGTCGACAACATCTCAATCCATCCTGACTCACATCCTCTTCAGTATAATAATTAAAGGAATAGTATCTTCAAGCTAACGCAGAGGGCTACTATGCTGCGTTACTATCTTGGCTCTCTGACAAAGTAATCACGTCTTCGTCCTTTCTGACCCTCTTCGATTCGTTCGTTTGGGTTAAGGTAGTTTCCTTTGCACATCCATCCCGCTTCTTGTCTACTGGCCAAACATGGAAGGCGACGATATTAAGGGTGAATGACAGACATGGAGATTGTCGACGCCACTGGTAACGATCCATACATCCTCCTTCTATGGAACGCAGCGGTATCTGACGGAAGACCTAACACTGGCAGGTCTCATTTCTACCCTTCTTACTACCTTGGGTATCTGGTCTACTCTCTTGTTGCATCTGTATAAAACCCCTTTGTGAGGATCTCAACTCTCAACTCCCAACTCCTCTTGCCCTCGGCAGCTTTCAGAAACATCGCAACAAAGAAGCCGGCGCAGGAAGCAAAGGCATCATCTACACCCAACAACCCGACTGCTATCGCAAACCCGAACTTGTCAGTCAGGCCATCAGACCACCGTCATGATGGAGGCAATCTACGACCTCTTGGACTGGGCCAAGACCCAGAACATAGTCCTGCATGGCATAGCGCCCCATGCTTTCCCCGGTCGCGGTATCGGCCTCATCTCGACAAAGACCATCCAGGAGGGCGATACCATCCTCGAGGTCCCCATCTCCGCCATCAAGACCCTGGACACCGTCCCCGCCGCCCTGCGCGATGCGCTCCCCGCTCCGCCCGACACCACCGTCCATGCCCTCCTAGCCCTGGACCTGGCCCTCGACGCTTCCACCTACCCGGCTCCCTGGCGCGCCGTTCTTCCCTCTCGCGAGGACATCTCAACCCTCCCCCTGACATGGGACCAGCGCCTGCAGAAGTATCTGCCAGGGGCCGCCCGGGAACTCCTCGAAAAGCAGCAGGCCAAGTTCGCCAAGGACCTCGCCACCTGCCGGGCTGCATTCCCGGACCTCGACCCGGATACCTACCGTCACGCCTGGCTTCTCGTCAACTCACGAACCTTCTACCACGTCTCCCCGCGCACTGAGGGCCTCCCCAAGGAGGACCACCTCTCCCTCCAGCCCGTGGCCGATCTCTTCAACCATGCGTCTCAAGGTTGCTCCGTGTCCTTCACCGCGGAAGAGCTCGATACCCATACTGCAAACGTGCAGCGCCACCCCTCTCGCCGCCATGTCCCCCAACACAGGAAGCATCCCTTTCACAACAAACGCAACGGCCCTACGACGCACGCCCCCGCCCAACCCCATACAACCGGCAACTACACCATCACCGCCAACACCACCTACCCACGCGGCGTGGAAGTCCCCATCCGCTACGGCTGCCACAACAACGACTTCCTCCTCGTCGAATACGGCTTCATCCTCCCCGGCGCCACCAACGAGTGGGACGAGACGAGCCTGGACGACCTCCTCGGCCCGCGCCTCGGCCGCTCCCCCAGCCGCCGCAACGCCCTCCAACACCATGATTTCTGGGGCGGCTACGTCCTCGACGCCCAAGACGTGTGCTTCCGCACCCAGGTCGCCGTCCGCAGCCTACTCCGCACCGAAGCCGAGTGGCTCCGCTTCGCCCTTAACGCCGTGGACAGCGAGGCTGCCCAGCGAGCCGTCAGCAGGAAACTCCGCAGCCTGCTCGAGCTCTACAACTCCGACATTGAGGATACCATCGAAGCTGTCCGGGAGTTGGACTTGCAGGACGGCGTCGGCACAGCTTCCCAGAAGGAGACCCAGAAGGAGATTCTTATTGCGCGTTGGGAGCAGGTTCAGGCCATGGTCAGGGCCACTATCGCACGGTACGACGAGAACCATGGAGCGGGATACTAAGCGGGGATGCGATCGGAGAAGAGGGGTGAAGTGAAGTCAGATGCATTTCGAATAATCTCAAGGAAGTCCCCCCCCC
>NW_021167085.1:1897162-2037047 GCF_003711515.1 Sodiomyces alkalinus F11 | reverse complement strand
CGCAGGACAGAGCAAAAGCGGCTTATATATGTATTCTTTGTACTCTTTGCTTTGACTTTTAGAGTTACCTATAAAGCAATTAATATATTTCAGCGTGGCATCCGGACCAGACCAACGCCGATGGAGCAACAACAAGACACAGGCGTAAAAGACCAAAACGTGACAAAAAAGAAGAAATAAAAGACAAGAAGAAGAAGAAGAAGAAAACGCCAAGTAAAACACCTCAGTCTCCTCCATCTCTGTGCTTCCTTTTGTCCGTTCCGTCCATCCAGCCCAGATGACACCTTGTGGAGTAAGGTAGATAGTCGTTTTCAGGGCGGTGGTCGTACCAGTCGTGGTGATCTAGCGGTGATGAAGGTAGGAATAGTAATACAAACATTTTCGCCCCCCATCCCAACCCTGGCTTTTCAGTTCTAATTTCCCTTAGCATTCTTCGTGTTTCCCTTCCTCGTTTACTCCGGCCGCGGCCTCTTTGCTCCGTGGGGATTTCCCCACTCGCCGGCGCCGCCTTGATTACCACCGGCACCGAAGAAGCCGGGGTTGAACTGCGGAGTCATCCCCTGGAAGCCTGCGGGGAGATTTGAAAGTCAGCAAAAACCGAATGACTCTGAGAGGAGAAACGCGACAGCTGTGCGAAAGCAGCTGACGTCAAATGTAGTGAAACAATAAAAGTAAAGAAAAAAGTAAAGAAAGAAAGAAAGAAAGAAAGGGGAGAGACAGAATGGAGCATCCACATACCCTGCATACCTCCACCCATCATGCCCATGGGATTAGGCATGCCTCCCATCGGCATACCGCCCATTGGGCCCATAGGACCCATGGGGCCGCCCATGGCCATTCCGCCCATGTTGCCCATACCGCCACGTCCACCGCGCATGCCTCCAGGGCCACCGCGCATACCGCCGGCGCCGAAGCCGCCACGGTTATTAAAGCCGCCGCCTCCTCCGAAACCTCCTCCACCCATGCCGCCGCCGAAGCCGCCTCCCATGTTATTGAAACCGCCGCCTCCTCCCATGCCGCCACCAGAGAAATTGCGGTTGAAACCGCCGCCACCGGGTTGCATGCCGCCGCGCGGGCCGTAGCCGCCTCGTCCCCGGAAGTTGTTCGGCCGGTAGTCTCCGCCCACGTTGGGACCGCGGTCGTTGTTGAAACCCTGTCCCGGCCGGCTGACCTGGCCATCCTTACCCTGTCGGTTCGAGGTGTCCTTGGGCAGCGTGCGGAAGGGATTCACGTTGGGGTTCGTGTAGGCGACGGTGGGCTTCTTCTGGTTGACCACATGATGCTCAAGCGACTCGATGTAGTGCTTCATCGCCGTGGCCGCTTGCTGTGATGTAAACTCGACGTAGACTTGGCTGTTACCACGAAAAATCGGTCAGCATTACAAAAGCCTTCGCTTATACGGGGTCCCCAAGAGATAGAATAAACGTGTCCCTGGGCTGGTCGGATTGCGTACCCTTTGCTTTTGCCGTTCACCTTATGTTCACTAAACGTCACGTCCTTGAGTTCATCCTCGCAATGCGCCTGGTGTGCATATCCGCGGATATCGTCGTCCGTGGTCCACCAATTCAGTTCGGAGATGGTGATGGCGCTGGTCGCGCCGGGATCAATGGGTCTGTCATCGCCCTTCCGCTTTACGCCTTGCTGCGGCGCAGGCTGTTGTTGCTGATCGTCGTTGTACTCTTCGGATTCGGCCTTCGCCTCCTGCTGGTAGTGTTGTTCGTCGGCATGCTCCTGCTGACCGTTTCCCTGGTGCTCGTCGTGCTGATGTTGGGTGTCTTGCCCGTCCTGGTTGTTCTGCGGCGCATCACCGTAGATGTCGATTTCAAATTCTTCGTCGGCCATGATGCAGTTGAGATAGCTGGTTCGTAGCGGTTGCGAGCTGTCAAGACTTGAAGAAGGATATATGTCCTTTGGAAAATGTGGATTCTGGGCCTGGTAATGGTATCTCCAATCAAGTTGTCATTAGTCTGCGAGATACAGGCGCGGCCTGTAGTTGCCTTTTCTTTCCCTTTTGTTTTGCATTCATGATCAGCCACCGGGAGAAGCACATTGAAGAGGTAAAATAGACCCGAGCGTCTCGCCACGAAACCCGAAAATAACAGTGACAGAAAGGGATGGAGAGCAGAAACAAAGAAGAAAAGAAGAAAAGAAGAAGCATATGATGCATACGTACACTCCTCTTGCCGCAAACAGAACCAATAAGGGTTATGGGAAGAGGTGGAATATTGCCAAATCAGCAAGTCCCTCCTTTCTCGGTGATTCTCTCTGTGCGTATTTTCTTGTCTTCCGTCTCCTCCCTCGTTTGACAATCGCGGAAGAGGAAGCTCTGTGCTTCGATCTCTCTCGTATCAAACCGGTGGTTGGTTTGAATGTCTTGGGTGCGGGCAAGAGGTAAAAATGAACAAGAGAGATGATATGAATAGATACAGGTAAGATGGAATGGGGGGGGGGGTTTTCCCTCGATCGACTCGGTCTGAGCGAGCAAACGGCACAGGCTAAGCCGTGATTCCTATGTCCGGTTATCTGTGTCGGTATTGTTCAACGAGGAGAAATCTAGGAACGCCTCCAGCCAAATCGATCGCGCAGTAGACGTGGTCAACTACTTCTGGGTTCCGAAGTCGGAATGAATGCTCGAACAAGGTGGAAGTGAATCTGCTCGGTCGGCGAGCCACAAAAGCTGTCGTGAAATAGCACCGACTCCTATCAGTCGACCGTTCTCAATAGGAAAAAAAGAAAAAAAGAAGAAAGAAAGGGTTTATCGAATGAGAGTATTCGATATTCAGTTGCTGATGTCGACGTTGGGCGACACCAGGTACGTTGTCGTTGAAGAAAGATGGTGGAAGGGAATCTTGACCGAAGCTGCTCCTCACTCAATCAGTGAGCAGAGCTGAGGTCGCGTTTTGGGTTTATTAGGAGCGCCCGATCCACGAGATCCACAGCAGGCTCGCACGGACCTTCTGACCTTCTGGCTTGCTCCAACCCGGACCCTTGTGGCTGGTAGCTTTGACTGTGGCACTTGATGACAGATTTGTGGCGGTGCACTCATTTTCTGGCGATGCGAACACATCTCCCATTCAGCTTCCCACCCCCAGTCGCATAATTGACTTGACCTGCTGGCCATCCAAATACGATACCAACCCAACGCCAATACAAGCCCATCCATTGCCCTTCTGGAATCCTACCTTTCTCGATACATTCAACGATTTATTTACCTTGTCGTCGATAAACACCACGTAATTCCCGAGCACAATGGCCGACTCCATCAAGGAAATCCTCGAGATCCCCACGGAGTTCGCCCAGGATGGCATCCAATTCATGAGGAGGTGCACCAAGCGTGAGTTCCCTGCCACATCCCTTCAATCTTTTTTACCATAATTGGTCATCGCTTCTAACATTTTATCCAGCCGATCGCGCCGAGTACCAAAGGCTGGTACAGGCTGTTGGTGTCGGTTTTCTGGTTATGGGCGCTGTCGGTAGGTCGTCTGGACCCCTTTCTGTTCCTTTTCCCTTGTGAAAAGGACTTCCCCTGGAGAGGACTTTGTATTCTGACGCCACACAGGTTACGTCGTCAGGCTCATTCACTACCCTGTCAATAACATCCTCGTCGGTGGCGCGTAAAGCTGGTGTTGATACGCGGTTTTGCATTGAACGGGGCTTCCCCCCACCTGAGAAGGGCATCACCATCCCAGATTACGAAGAAGAAAAAAAACCCCATTGAACATACACTACGAGAGGGATATTCATGCGAAGACGGTTTGAGGGCAGCATGGGGAGGGTGCCTGGGTCAATTGCAGTGGTCCCGGCATGGTCTCTCTGAGGGTGCCAAGGATCACGCCAGGGGGAGAATGATGTCCTATTCCGTGAGATGGGACTTCGCCCGGCCGGGCTTGGTGTTCCGAGCGAGCGGGTATCCACGTCATACCATTTGGGGATCTTTTCTGTATCAATAGCTCCGGGAAAAGAAGATCATTTCCGAGATTTTTTTTTTTTAAATCAACTGCTCAGTTTTCCGCGTTGAGCACTCTGTGCGGACACGACTGACTGACTACCTGACTACGTCTCGGAACAGGTCAGGATTCGGCTTTAAATGTTCGTCCACGCTTCTCCCCATCCTAGGCTCCGCCTCGTCCTCGCCCGCCTCGTTATAAGCGTGCAGTGTGCAGGTTCCGGATGTTGCGTTCAAACCGTTCCAGGCAGACGCTGTGGAGGAAGCCGCAGAGGGCCCTTGGTTAGCGAATAAAGGTGCACCGGAACTGGAAAAGGATGAAGCGTGAGAGACAGAGGGAAAACGTACCAACAAGGAGCGGCGCGTTGGGGTGCCAACTGGCATCGCGCACGCATGCCCTCCAACCAGGATGATCGTCATCGTCGACGTACATGGGATGTCCGCGGCGGACCGGGCGCCGGCTATTCTTGGTGGCCTTTTTCACGTCGATGACCCCGGCCACCGTAGCATCGAGGTTGTACACCCAGACTTTCCCGTCTTGGCTTCCTGTGTACACGTAGCGCGAGTTGGTGCTCGATGGCGGCGAAAAGTGGCACCGGATCAGGGTCCGTAGGACCTTGTGTCCGCGGAAGGTGACGACCGAGTTGTCGCCGCATGGGTGCGGGGACCAGTCTTCGTCGCGATAGGTACCCCACCTATAGTCGAAGTCGCGGTCCTCCGTGTACTGCGTGGGGTTCAACTCGCGATAGCGGTCGGGAGACATGACCATTCTCAGGTCCCACAGCTTCATCGTTTGGTCCTTGCTGTTGCTCAGGATATACCGGCCGTCTCCTTTGCTGTCGATATACGTTAATCCCTCTACGTGGCCAATGAAAGCCCCTGCTTCCCGGCCGTCTGCCATGCTCCGGCGATCCCAGACCTTGATCGTGGTATCGTCCGAGCCCGAATAGAGGATATGGGGACTTGACTTGTCGGCGAAGCACACGGCGTTGACGTCGTCTGAGTGACCGTTCACGGAGTGCAAGACCGTCCGGGACTCGATATCATACACGATGATACGATGGGTGTTGGTACCAGCAACCAGTTCCCTGCCATCGCCGGAGAAGCGAACAGACCAGATGCCGAAGTTGTCCCACGAGCGCCAACCCAACGTTTGGCCTCTGGCAGCCCTGTCTGAGAGGTTGAGGGTGTACGGGTCTCCCGTGTCGTTTGGATCTGTGGGAGCGAGACACACGTTGCTCTGAATGGAGGTGTAGGCCAGCCACTTGTTGTCGGGGCTCAAGGATGCGTCTGTCAGAGTCCACTGGCCAAAGGGATAGTGTACCGTCTTGTAGTACTTCCATTCGTAAGGGTTCGAGGTGTCGTACATGCGGACCTGGAAATCGTGACCGCAGGAGTAGAAGAAATTGCCGTCGTCGGAAAACTGTCCCGAGTAGACGGGATCTTCGTAGTGGATGATCATCTCGGGGTGACTGGAGGGGATCATATCCTGGGCCATGAGATCCTGGTTCCGTTGACGGTCTACCCCCGAGTAGACGCCCAGTTCCCTGTCTAGCATTCGCCGCGCCAGCTGTTTCCTCTTCTCTAACCGAAAGTTGTTGGCGCCAAACAGGCCAGAGTGCATCAGCTCGGTTCCCTTCTCGCTGGGGACTTTGGGGAAGCGGTCAGGATCGGGCGGGGACCGCCGCCTTCGTCCCCAAGCCACACCGCGACTATCCTCGAATATCACGTCTCCTAAGTTATTGCTCCTCAGTAGAGCCAGAAGCTGTGCGCGAGATAGCCACCCATCGCCAGCCCCAGCTAATCAAAATCACTTCCTGTCAGCAGAGTCCCTCTGTAAAGGGCTAAGGGTCCTTGAGCAGAATCCTATGTGCTTCGTTGGGCCGCCCGCGGGGGGAGCGGGGGGGGGACCTAGAATGTTATTCACGACAGCGGCTGTTTCATTATCATCATCATCATCATCGTCGTCGTATTCATCCTCGTCGTCGTCAACTTGATCCTCTTCATTTCCATCGAAGTCAGCGAGGTCATGCTCGTCTTCGCTCTCTGCTCCATGCTGATGGCCAAAATGTTCCCCGATCAACACCTGGAGCGGGAGAATGTTGTAGTCTCCCTCTTCGGCGTCTAACACATATCAGGCATAAAGGTACAGGACAATATAAATAGAATAAGGTAAATGGGCCTGACAGCGCATACCGTAGTACTCAGCAGCATCGTCACCCTCTTCCTCGTCGTCCGGGACATCCTCAAAATCAGGATCGTCTTCGGCGTCGTCGTTGTCATGGCCGTCCAAGCTGGGGCGGTCAGGTTCATTCTGTCCCGTTTGCTCCAGATACCATTGCCCCAGCACGTCGTCAACCTCTCGAGAGTCCATTATGTGCTCGCCGATAAGGCAAAGCGTCTTGAAGCTCGGCGGTATCGAGATCCTGGGGGTAGAGATACCGTTCGAAGTGTATAGTGCACAAGGGACAACTGAGACGTGAGACCCCTTTTTAAAAGGTCAACATACTCGATACAGAAGCTATCTCAAAAGAGATCCGTCTTAGGAGAAGAGTACCTTAAGTGGTATGAGGGTCAGGTACGTTGAAACGGTCCGGTTTGGTCCGGTCTGGTCCGGGGGTGACGACATGTACAAAGGTGGGGAACTATCACCCGGAGATAAGATAAGCCAAATTCCGACACCCTATAGAGCACGTGACTCAGGGGCGATTACCTAATAAGCCGTAGATCAGGGCAGATTACTTCATTCAACTTCATGACAGGTGAATCTGGAGATTCAGCCATGAACTCTAGAGCCTGAAAAGTCCTTTCCATAAGAGACGCAATTCCTCATTATAAGATTCGATCTCGACAATGGCTTACCAACGGGATCCGTTCTATATTTCCCACAGCGCCAGGCCGGCCAGAAAACGGCTCCTCTCCGACAGTAGTCAACTTTGAGTACCTATACAGCTCCTGCAACTGGTGGTACTCAGGTCCTTTGGTATTATAAAAGAAACTGCTCTGCAAAATCACGACCGTCTTTTCTACGTCTTTTCTTCTTCGGTAGGTTCGCTACCGTGCCATAGGCTGGGGCATATGATCCCAGGCCAGCAGTTCTATCTCGGCCTCGGTCTGGTGGTCGGGTAAGCGGGGGTCGGAGTAGGACCGGTGGGGACCATTGAACAGGGATGATGCGAGTCGCCAGATTCTGGCTAAGATAAATTGCGAGGCGGAGACGTTAGAGAGTGACATATCCCCGGACAGCCGAGGTAAGTCCCCAAAGCACCACGCGCTGGCGTATGCCCGTCTGTGATAATGTATACATTTGACATTGTCAGATCATATAAGTAGAGTCGAGACGCTTTTTACACCTATAATAATCAGTAGTCCGTATATCATTTCGGTCTCACCCGAAGCCTGAGTAGGCTTTTCGCCTGTTACTACTCTCACTCCTATTACCTGGTGCTTTATATCATTATCGTCCAAGCTGGCCGGTCTGTCATTTTCAAACCAACCGGAGCAGTTACAATGGTCCAACCCCGTCTCCCCAGCGAGGACGTGTCGCATTTCCTATCCATACCGTGGTGTGCCGCTCTCCTCGCCCAGCCAGACGTCCACACTTTCGTGCCTACATCCCGGTTGCCCGAGGATGACGCGCGGCATTCCCCGAGCCGAGATCAGCTCTTCTCGAAAACTCTCCGCGATGCCGACGCCGTGCCGCACTGCATCGGCTTCTACAAAGTGCCGTCTCCGGACGCCTCTCCAAACGCCACCCCCCACTCAGCCCCGATCACCGCGGCCTCACAAGCGGCGGACCCCGCTTTCTTGGTCCGATCATGCTCCCTCCTCTTCGACCTACGGCCCGGCGTGATCGGGTTCGCCGGGTCCGTCCACGGCGGTCTCATCGCCTCGCTGATAGACGAAGCCATGGGGAATTTGTTCCTCGCCAATCATTACGCCCAGGGGTGTGAAATGGAGGCAAACAGGCCTTTACCGCCCGGGACTATAGATGTGGATAACGCCCGGTTTCTCACGGCGAACATGACGGTTCGCTTTCAAAGGCCTTTGCCCGCTCCCAAGGTTGTCGTGGTGACGTCGTCACTCGACAGGATAGAGGGCAGGAAGTTGTTTCTAGCCGTGACGATTACGGATGAACATCTTGTCGAGTTTGCCAAATGTGAAGGGATGTGGATGACGGTGCCGCGAGAGAGGATGTAGTAAGACTCGTTAGGTTGAAGTTGTTCTTTTGGCATGTATTATATCTGGTACGTTGAAAGAAGGGGGAACTTTGTCAGGGAGGGGAGGTGCAGTCGATGCGCAAGAGGCCGGAGCCCTACGTCTGGCCATTGCCGTTGGGGAATTGCCCGCTCCTTCATTGTATGCCTGCGGAGAAGGGGTCAACGATGATTAAGTTGTCTCAAGGTGAGTAGGCCAATCCAGTTCTCCTTCAAGCATACTATGAAACCTGCGCACAGCCTAGAACTCCGTTTTCTCCGACTCTTGCTACACAAACACTATTAAAACCCGTACGCCTTGGCCTTGCAACAGACGGAATGGATGGAAGGGATATCCATTTCTTTCGGACTGATTGTCCCCTTCCGCTTAATCTGCCTTCTTAGCTGTCTCCCGCAAATTCGGTGCTGTTCCATCCGTCATCGACGTGTCCTTGGTTTCCATATCGGCTGCCCACAGGGCCGCACCAACTGTGATGGATATTAGCGGAGAGTGAATGACGGATGGACTCTTCATCGGATGGCACTCGGACTAACCTGTATTGCTGAAGGAGAAGAACATGGAGGCGAAGGGAATCATCTCGAGGCCCGTTGCAACGAGGCCGAAACTGCGAGAGCTGAGGTAAGCAGGTGCAATTACACACCACAGCCGTGTATGTAGGGGTGGACTCCAGGTAGTTGGAAGAAGGGCGAGACTTACGCTGTGTAAGGCCCAGAATGACGCTTGAGCCAATCTTGGCTTTGAGATGCCGACCACTTCTTCAATTGAAAGTACTAGACGTAAAACCCGGTCAGACAAGATACGCCTCTAAAGAAAGGGGGCACTCGAGAGGTGAGAAAGGTCATACTCGGCCGTGAACGTGTTGACCCCTTGCTCGTGCTTGGATGAGAACGAACAAAGCGGAACCGACGAGAGGGATGAAGTTAAGAGGTAAGTACATGACGTAGCGGATGAGGGCCTTTGGAGAGAAGCGTTCGAAAGGGCTCTTAAGAATGCGGCCTAGCTTCTGCATAGGGTCTGTGCCTGGCTGAAGCTGACGACCTTCACGAACGATAGAGTCGGCGTTCTTTGAAACGAGGGTCCCGTCAAATGTGTCGAGAAGGGCGTCTTGAAGCAACCAATTGCGGGAGATCACGTTGATCAAGGTGGCGCTCTCGTTCAGCACCAGGAGGACGGTGGTGAAGACAGCCAAAGGGCCGTTGAACAAGACGAGGACCGTCAATTGTGGGACATAAGTAAAGGCAAACATGCCGGTAGTGACGCCGACAGACAAGAGGAAGTAAGGGCCGATGCATGAGAGGAAAGGCCCCCAGAGCGACTTGTTCGTGGCAAAGTAGGCAATACCCTGTGAACGGCGAACAGTTAAACCCGTCAGCTAAGAACCGTGGGTCGTAATACTTCGTATAAACGAACTGATGAGAGGCGAAACTAGTGTTGATGACCATACCTTGATGGGGTATAGGTAGGCTTTGCTCTTCGCTGCATTACCAACCAAGGCGCGGGCTTGTTGATAATCCTCTTGGCTGTGATGGGCAAGGTCAGCCTCAACTCTCGCACTTGCAGTACCACAGCTAAAGAGGACTGAATACGGGTGGGCAGTGAAGACTGGGGCATACAGAATTTCTTGAGCTTTAGACTGAACCGATCGTGCAACTCCACCCTGGTCCTTAGCAGAGGAAGAGGAGGAAGGTGAGCCCTGATCCATGGGCTGCTGGACTTGGTCTGCCATTTCGGGAAGCACTGCGAGTCTTCAGTGAACTGATGGACTGTCCTGCGAGACGAGAATTGTTGCAAAGACAATTGATTCAGTGCCGACAGGTTTGATGATGTTGTTAGGTTTGCCAGGTAAACTTAGAGGTTTACTCCGAGGAAGGGGAATAAATTCTAGCTACCTTACATTATATAGGTAGGTATGGCAAGAAGACCATGGGAGAAAGGGACGGGGCTTCAACTGAAGTATCCCTACGGCATTCACTCCAGGGTTCGATGACGTCAAGGAGACGGCATGCACAGGGGATGGATGTGGCTGCATTCATCTAGGTACGAAGTGTGGCTTGGTCATTTAGTGGCTAGTTAGGTACTCCCGTGGGCCCACTCTCTTACAGTGGAGACTCGCACAGTCACCTTCGGAGCTCACATGTCCGCCTGTCGTCTCAAATCAAAGTTTCAACTTGACGTCGAAAAGATCATGCGTCATGAACATATATATTCTCCCTTCCACCTTTTCTCATGAGATCTCATCAAAAGACGAAAGGTAGTTAACCAACTCGCACGCACATGTTTAGTATTATGCGCAGCATGGCCAACCCATCAAGTTCTCTCTCAATCCCCCTTATGACCTGAATTCAGCTCATACGGAACGCTCGTCGGCCGCCGTCTTATTGATTAGAATGTCAACACGGCAGCGGCAGAGAGCAAAAGAGTGGCATTTCAGAACTAATATCCTCCTCCTGGAATGTTCAGCCGAGCCCGACGGGACGGGCACCATACAACCCATCTAAATCAACCAGGACCTCATCCAGCTCAGCTCAGTTCAACGCACTACCTTGATTCTCGATTATCTATCGTCACCGTCAGCAATGGAGCAGAGACACATTCCCAACGATTTTTCTTCCCTTCTCACCTTATCTTCCGAGCCCGAGCAGCTCCTCTTGACGTCTCTTCAACGCATTCTCAACACCTCCCCGCCTCAATCTACCTACACGAAGTCCCAGCTCCATGGCCTTTTCACCGGCCACACCGGCATCGCCTATCTCTTCCTTCACATATCCAGCTCACTCCCTCAGCTCCGTATTCACGGCTACCCGGCTATTCATTGGGCTCGTGCCTACATTTCTGGCGACAGGGGTCGCCTTGCCCTTGAGCCCGGCAACTGTGGGCTGGCCTGCGAGCGCCTCGCCCACCCAGCCGTGCGCGCTTGTATCACCAAGGATCTGAAAGACGTCCGAGACTTCCTCGCCCCTTTTCCCGACATCATTGGGCCTTTGCCGAGGCACACCGCCACTCGCCCGACCTCATCGTCGTCATCCTCCACGGCACATGAAAGGAGGTCCGAGTCAATCGACTCTGACCTCGGACACCATCACGGCCCAAGTCGGGGAGCCCACAGCAGCAGTAGCAGCACCAGCACAGGGAAGCAAGGAGGGGAATCGGACCCATTCCCTTCCGAGCTCGTCTACGGACGAGCAGGTGCTCTCTACCTTCTCCGCCTCGTCCGCCATTGGGTTCCCACCTCAGCCCCGCTCGTCGAACGCTACGTCGTCCACCTAACCGACCGCATCCTCGCCACCGACGACGGCGGCGCCGGCAACTGGCTCTGGTCAGGTACCCACTACCTCGGTGCCGCCCACGGCGACATCGGAATCCTCACCCAGCTCGTCCTCACCACCCCTCCGCTCGCCCCGCGCCTAACCCACCGCCTGGAGCGTCTGCTCGACCTGCAGTTCGAAGACGGCAACTGGCCCTCCTCCGTGCAACCGCCGCCGCCGCCAGGCGCTGGGACTACCGTAAAGAAGAAGAAAAAAGAGCTGGTGCAGTGGTGCCATGGTGCCCCCGGCTTCGTCTTGTCGCTTCTCTCCCTACGACCTTTCTTCCCGTCTTTGAAGCACAGGATCGACGCCGCCATCGAAAAGGGCAGGGCCATCACTTGGGACCACGGGTTGTTGCGCAAGGAACCGAGCCTCTGCCACGGTATTTTAGGTAACGCGCTGTACGTCGCTTGGCCCATCAAACGTTCTCTTCCCTTTCTCTTCCTTGTCATAATCGCGCCGGCCAGATACACTCGGAGAGCCTTGTCCGTGGAGGGGCCGGGCTGCGGTAATGATTGCACGCATGCTGACAGGCACTAGCATCTTCCCGCCTGGCCCAGAAAGAGAACACTTCCTCGCCCTCGCAACGCCAGACAAGGTAACTGAGGCCCGCCGCGCCGACCCGTCCATCTTCCGTCCCGCCTCGTACGGCAAGGACACCATGCTCCTCATGAACTACGACCCCAGTGCCGCCTGGACCGGGCTGGTGTGCGAGAGGAAGCTGCCTAAGATGATCCTATACAACGACATCTAAATCTCGGATGCCCTCTCCTCTAAGTTTTCCTTTCTCGTCTCCTTTATCCATATTGGTAATGCCACCGGGACATGCACGTCTGGAGCAAGCACTGCAGGCCTAGGTACAAGTTCAGAATGGCTCCCATGTGAAGACGCAGAACATCCTCAGGACGACGACGGTGCTGTAAATAGTATTCGGCGCCGAAGGGGAGCACTAAGCTCCAACTAGTCTGATGATCTGATGATCCCCAACTTTGCTTCACATCGGGTGTAAGCGGGATCAATATTGTCGTACAGCAGAACCATTACTGTCGACACATGCAATTACACCCGAGTCCAAATATACAGGAAGGATTCCACTCTGCATGGCGCAATATGAGTGACAACAGAGTTGCAATCGGCGAACATGTTGGGCAAGTAAAAATGCTTGTTCGAGGATCCGCCTCTTCTAGCTCAAGTCGAATGACGACGGCTGACATGATCATATAACTTCATGCTATCTCTTTCAATATGCCTCTGAATTTCCGTGCATTCATTAAGAGGTGTCCTCTGTCTACCGCCGCTTTCCGAACTGTTGATCAAAGTGGACATCACGAAGCGTACCCATGGTGTGTCAAGACACAGGCGCAATGCACCACGCCAGGTGCGCAACCATCTCCGCACTCTAGCAAACCCAGAAGAGTTCAAACGAAGATAAACCAACTGGTCCTCGCTGAGCTGTTCTAGCCATATGCACCCCTTCCTGCCCAATGCCCGGGCCCAAAGGAAAGAGAGAAGAAAGAAGAAACAAAAAGACCTTACTCCTCCATGTATACGCCCCGTACCAATATGAGACGGTAATATTTCAAATGCAAAGGGCTCGTAACATGCCAAACAACCAAACCAACTTAGAACTCCAGGCTACGTATGAAGAATTCGGGAAACCCATCCCAGGCCATCGATCAGTCACCGGTCCCGACCTTGTCGCGACGATTCGCCGGAAGGTGTCGTAGTGCCGAAGTTGGTCGCCAACCTCCCGAGCCAGGCTTCTGCGCGGGTGAGTCGTCTCTGAGGGGTCGGGGCGTATATTCCATGCTCGAGATCATCATCTTCCAGTCTAGATCCCGAAGGCTCGCCCTCGTCTTCAGCTTCCGTTTCTCCCTCGCTTTCACTCTCATCCTCGCTATCATCGTCACGGTAGGGTTCGTATCTCGGACTTGAGGTGGAACCTCTCGCAAGAGACCGCACTACGTCTCCCTTGCAGATGGGACAGGTTCGGCGCCGAGTGGTGAGCCAAGGGGTGCTGGGACTGTGTTAGCGGCTTTGAAACTACTATATAACCAACACCAGACGAGGGGGGAAAACTGACATGCACTCCGCGTGGAACTCATGGCCGCAGGGAAGGCTCATGACCCGGCTAACCCCATCAATATATTCTTCCAGACAAACGACACATTCCACTTGTCGGCTCATGTATTTCTTCCATTCGCTGGATATGCTTCCCAAGGCCTTTTCTCGCTCAGACCGACGGGTCGACCCAGCTGTTTGAGGCTCCAGCGTCTTGATCAAGCGGCGGTCGGCCTCCGGGACACCGGTAGAAGTTGTTGAGCGGGGCCTTGAGACAGCGAGGGTCTCCTGCAGGAGCGGGGTTGTGGGTGAATCGCTAAGTGGCGACGGGACCCTAGGCGTCTGAAGCGGTGACGGTGACACGGTTTGGTAGGTGCGCACTGGAAGACGGTCAATGACAGACTTGGGAGCCCGCCACCGTCGACGACGGATTCGTGCTCGAACAAGTAGTAGGCCGTAGACTATTGTCAGAGTGATGAGGGGACTAATCACCAGCACCAAGAGTGTATCGAAAAAAGGGTTGCCGTTGGTGGAGGGTGTGATGGTGACCCAGAGGCCGTCGTGGCGAATTGGTGGGTTGTTCACAGGTCGCTTCTCAGAATGATTGTCTCCAAGCCCTCGCATCCAGCCTGATTTATCGCCGCCCTTTGAAAGGCCGGCAGCTTGCAATACTCCCAGGGTAGAATGCCCATCATCGTCTGTTATTCGTTCGGCGAAGCTTCCAGGCTGTGTAAGCGACGCAAGGAGATGGGCCGTGGTCCGAGAAGTAAAGACCGAGGGGATGGACACGTTTGATGTATCCCCTCTGGCGTACATCTGGATGAGGGGTCGTCCTTTTTGGTTATCTCCCACGATGAGGGCCGTGGCGCCACGACGTTGCGCCCACAGGACTTTTTCGTAAAAGCCGCAGCCACCGCGGCTCAGAAGCACAGTCTTACCAGCAAACTCTTGCGATGCCCCTAGGGTGTCGGTATCGGTCCTGCGGGAGACAACTTCGTTATGTATATGGTCGTCGGTCCCATCGGAGGCCGGATCGCGGCGAAGATGCCTTTCCGTATTGGCAGAGTGCCGTGGTGGTACCCCCCGAGAACCAGGAATCTTGGACGGCAGGAGCGAGCCGCGGCCATCCTCCCAGCCCGGTATATCACTGCAGCCGAGTTCCCCTTCTCCCTGGTCTTCCTTCAAATTGTCATCGGTGAAGGTGCTTCCGACCCATAGTTGGGCGCTAAGACCCTTGGCGGGAAGTCTGGGCCCAAAAGCGGCTGGTTGGGCGGGAAACGACGTGCTGTTGTCGTCGGTAAGGCTAATTACAGCATTTGGGCTGAAAAGCGAGAGGCCCGAGTTGAAGAAAAGGGCGCGGAGGCGAGAGGAGCGGGCGGGTGAGGAGGCGTCGTTTGTCGACGAGGTGGACGGTGTCGCTTTGATTGGTACCACAGAGTTCGTGACAAGGGGCTCGAGGCCAGACACGACGGTGATGAACCGGCATAGAAGGAAAAGGCACGCGACGAGAAATAAAATGAGGATAAGGAGCCTCGGGGTGCGCATGGTGCTCGGTGAAAGAAAACAGGCGCTGGAGTATGGGTTGTTCGGGTCGATCTACATTTAAGACTCGCAGTGTTGGTGCTGCCAGGACTGATAAACCCGTAGGGGGCTGCCAAGTCAGAATACCGCTCGTCTGACAGCAAGACGTAAAGTAGGGAGGCGAGCGAAGGAGACCGTTTGTGAATCGTCAGTCGTAACGTAGGCGCAAGGTAGGTAGTAGGTATGTAGGTAGGTAACTAGTCGGCAAGGAGAGAGAGAGAGAGAGAGAGGAGAAGCCAGCCGCCGATCAGCTAACCGGTACGTAACGTGGGACGCAGGTAATTCATTCGTTGAAGTCACATGGAGAAACAGCTAAACAGCGGGGTAGATATTACCCTTCCATAGATGGAAAATTTGGGGAATTGGAGCAGCGTGGCTCGAGGCTGGATATAGGAGAACCCGAATAATGAGAAGGAGAGTCGCGAGAAGGCTAAAGGAGAGGGAGAGGAGAGAAAAGGAGTCATTCCTTGTACTAGGACAAGGTCAGGGCGAGAGGAACAAAGGCGGGGAGAGTTGCCGATGACAGTGAACTGCACCTGCTCTATGATGGAGCTGGATCGGTCTGGGATCATTCTGGGATCATTCTGGGCCCATTCTCTTTTCTGTTCGAAGTGAGGTACCTACGGTGCATACCTTACCTAGGTAAGGTACCTGTCGCATGGGCACAGGACCAGTGACGGTCTTTTCCTGTCCAATAAGCGGTCTTTTAATAGTGCCAGACAAGTGATGCCGTCATCGCCTGATACAGTGCCTTATTAGGTAAAGTACCTACCTAGGCACTTGATACCCCATAAGCCCACAACCTACAATCGGCGAGAGTGCGTACATCGGAGCACAATCGGTACTCCGTACCTTAGTTACTTCGAAAGTCGGCGCTGGGCTTCCAGGTCTGGAGGTGCGGAGGTTGGGGCAATGTCACACGACCCTCCAAATCCCCACCGCTATAGCCTCGTGCTTCGTGCAGGTTGACAAGTCCGTACTTTGAAGAAAGTTGCTGTTCTCAGAAACTTCAGAAATGGTATTTGAAAGGACACCACAGCTGGTCTCACCTAATTTCACTTGCCTGTCCCTTACTTACCACACGTAATTATTAGGTGCTGTAGGGCGGACCCCGGGGTACACTACCTACCTTACCTACCCGGGTAGGGGGGGGGGGGTCTGGATAGTGTGCTGGTTAGACTGTTGATAGAATGACCAGCGTGGTCAGTTACGCATTTCAATATATTAATACTATTATATCTAAGATTTAGCCTGTCTAGGCACCTTACTATTTTAGTTAGTTATTATATAGTAATATTCCTCCTATTACGGTAGTTAGTATAAGAACGAGAAAACGGTGACTAGAGTAGGCTAGCATGATAGACTGGTTAGTCTATTAGATCCTGGATAGTATATTATGTCGAATAGTATATCCTAGCGTGATTATTATATCTACACTATTATTCTACTAATTTTAATATCGTGAACGAAATATTACTCTAACGACTAATTACTAGACTATCCGCTATAATAGCCTAGTTATAATACTTACCCTAACTAGCTAACTATAATAACTAGCGATAGTTATACTAACCTAATTAATAGGATATTATAAAGGCATAATAACTAATTATTTATACTATTAAGATTCTCTATACTAGGTAGTATTATAGCGATAGGTACTTAGGTACTTAATATAATAGAATACGGCAGGTATTTAATTAATAAATTTCGAATCTTAAACTAAATATATAACTATATTATCGACTATATCGTGTCCTTTTAATTATTAATCCTCACTATCGTATCTCTATTACCTATTATCCCTAAGGTTAGGTGGTTAGTAAAAGTTATACCGGTCGGGTCTAGATACTATGCTATATTCGTTAAAATAACTTAAACTATAACCTACTTCCTAGTCTAAGTTAGTAAAGCCGTGAATTCCGATATCTTCTAGGTTATATAAGGTACCTACCTTACCTTAGTTAAGGCATTCTTCGCTATACCTAGACTACCTAAAGGTAATAGGAAGTAAAGCGTTATATAGGTATAGAGAGGAATCTAGGATAGCAGAATATCGGAGTTATAGGTAGAATACTACTTATCTATATTATAGTAGTACCTAGATATAACTCTAAAGTATTAGTTAATATAATATTTCTTTTTATAACTCTAAAGTATTAGTTAATATAATATTTCTTTTTATAACTCTAAAGTATTACTTAATATAATATTAAAGAAATATCTAGGAAAAGTCTAAGTAACTTATAGTTCTGCTATCCGCTAGGCCTTAATATAGAAGAGTAGTAAGTATTATAAACTACTAAAGGATATATATTTAAGTTAGTAAGTATAAGCAGTAACAGGGATTTAGCTTTTATACTATCTTCTATCGGGCAGAATTATATAGTGAAACTTCCAGGTTAGATATTATCGAGCGCGGGTAAGGAGAGTAGAAATTAATCGGCTTACTAGAAAGCTAAAGTAACGTAAAGGAGTGTCTAGGTAGTAAGGACTAATAGTATACCACACCGCGCTTAACGCTTCGACTATTATTTTTTCACTAGTTAGCGAGTGAATTTAAAGCTATCGCTAGTTAAATTCTATTATATTTTATATATATATTATAACTAAGGTAGGTCTTAAGGGACGCTAGTAAGACATTATTAGCAGACTAGAAGCCCGTTAATATACTCGAGCGGCGTACTACCTCGTCCTCCTCTAATACCTATAAGTAGTAGTAAAGCTCTAGCTATCTATAATAAGCTAGCAGGATACTATTAGTAGGCTAAAAGCCTACTAAAGCACTCGAGCGGTAGTCGGTAGTAAAAGCTTAGAAGCTATCTATAATAAAGCTAGTAAGATACTATTAGTAGACTAAAAGTCTGCTAACGCACTCTAACGGTAGCCGGTAGTAAAAGTTTAGAAGCTAGTAAGATAATATTAGAGGGTGGCTAGCCTACTAACACGCTTAAGCAGTAACCTTATTTCCCTATAGCATTTATTAGGAGAACCGTTATGTGAAAATTTAGTATTAGGCCAGACAATAATAGTATAATTCGTATAATAGATAGATAGTCTAGAGATAATAGATAGATAGTCTAGAGTAGTCTAAAGTATAATAGAAAGATAGTATAGTGCGTGTGGTGGAGAGATTAGAGTGGTTATTTTTACTAGGAGATTACCTAGGTAAATTATAAGGATAGGAGTATAAAGGATAATTAGGCGGGGGAAAAAAGCTAAAATTCTATTCGGATAGGTGACGTTATAACTAAGCGTGATCGCGTTTACCTAGGTACCCTCGGGGTATCTAAGCTTTAATTTCACGGATATAATAATAATCCGATAGCTAGTAAAAGAAAAAGGAAAATATCTCCTAATATTTCTATAAATTTATAGTATAAGATATTTAATATAAGGTAGTATTCACGATTTACGAGTTATATCACGAGTAACAAATCGCCGAAATACTAAGGGAGCTTTTAATAATTAAAATAGTCCTATTCTTAGACGATATATATATTATAAGGGTAATAAAGAAAGGATTTATCTACTCTCTATATGATCTATTCCCTATCTTCCCGTAATAACGGTAAACCGACGATAATCCTATCCTTAGTCAGGGAATATATCGGGCATTTTAGGATTAAATCTTCGGTTATAGGGCCTATCGTGATCGTAATAATAAAAATACTCGGAAAGTGGCGGTAAATCTATATACGAAGATACTATCGATCCGTACTAGCTACTTATCTCGGACACGAATGAAGTTATTAACCGAGAAGCAGTAAACCTACCGGTCCTTAGTTATAAAGCTGATTTTAGAGAACTATCTTAGGGCGTCACGACTTCTATATATAAGATTTCTAAGGTTATAATCTTCCTCGTATACTTAAGATAATAGTATATTAAACTCGCTAGAGTCTAGTTACTAGTTCGGGAAAAGCATCGATAGAAGGTAACACGTCTAGCTTCGGACTTTTCTTTGCTATATAGTCCTAAAGCATTGAGGCTTAAGGTGTAATAGATCTACCACGATATTAAATATAGGTATATCGTTTTCTTCCTTATTAGGGGCGCCGATCTATATCTTATTATCGATCCTAGAAGTAAGTATAGTATAGTTAGTTCGGAAACGTATAAACGCAGAGTATACTTTCGGATAGTTAAACTCGAAGGAACCGGATAGGCTAAGACGGGTAGTCTTTCTTAAATGCTTACGATATATCAGAACTAAGGCAGCGTTCCTATAGTTTATTTTCGTGATATCGCTCTTATACTCTTTATATTTATCTTCTCTAAGGAAGGCAAAAACTCGACGGCATAAGCTATACTGCTTTTACACGTCCTAGAGGTATAACCCGATATAAATATTCGGAAGACCTCTTATTCTTTAGTAGGTAACTATCTTAGCCGATACCGGGAGTCTTTAGATATTTAATACCGAGTCCTCTAGGATAGTGAAATTAGAGATTCTAGTTACTCCGCTAGCTTACGATGTATTATCGGGTATTCTAGTTCGTAAAATTATACTATCTATAATATTACGATATTAATATTTAAACTAAACACGTATATATATTTATAAGGATACCGTATATACTTACTATCTACGCCTTAGATACTCGCTATACTATAACGGAGACCCGAGTTATTTATAGACTAAAGGGTAGATTATATAAGGCCTTAGGTCTTTTATAGCGCCCGTCGCTATAAAGGGCGACTATATATATATCGTGCTACCGACTAGAAGATTAACTAAATCGATTTTCGGCCCTTTATAATAATACTCGTGAAATTCTACTTAAAAACTTATAGTGGATAGCGTCCAGTAACCTAGAGATTAGAATAAGTAATATTCTAGAAGGCTATAACGATAACATCGGCAGCAGATATACTATTATAAATATTTTCTTATCTAAGAAAGTTAGGAGCCTCCGAGCGAATAGTATTAGTAAACCTAGGAGTTATCTGCTATATATTTAACTAGTATCGAAGAATAACAGGTATAAGAATCGATACTATACTCGCCTCTATTATACGCTAGGAATCTATATATATAAGAGGGGACTAGATCCTCTTAAATCCCGGTAGTAAAAGAGTATATTAGAAAGCTCGGATAAAGTCTTTATAAAATTTTAGAAGAATAATATAATCGACTAAAATCAGCTAGGTAAGTTTAATAAAGCTCGTAAACTCTAAATATATAGTATCGGGAACACGGGTGCGGTACGGATTTAGTATAGGAGAGAAGGAACGTGTTAACCTAAGTAGTCTATTATCTTTAAGTAGTCCGACCGACTTTAGAGTTAACCTTTTTTTCGTGACTTACTCTATTACTTCTGCCTTTTTATAAACTGCCTTTATATAATAAAGGTATCGGCTATTTTAACGATATCGAAGTTTAGATTATGACGAGACTTATTAGATATTAAATATTCGCGGCACGGCTTATTTACCCGCTAGGATAAATAACCAGATATCTCTTATTATTACTTTATATCACCTAAGAAGCAGAGTAGGAATATATAAATAAACCGCCTCGCCCCACGAATTATAAGGTTATAGCCCTTATCGAGGTGACCTAGCTATATAAGGCTAGAGAATATCTAAGTATAGTCGGATCTAAAGGGCGTAAGGGTAATCGGGAAGACGCTTAATCTCCTCGAGCCTATATAATCGGGAAGAAATGCAGGGAGCCTATAGATACCGAGAATAGAGCGGTATATATTTCTGTAAAATCTAAACTTATTACTAAAAGGTTTCCACGGTAAGGATATTATATTCTAGCTATTAAATCGTTCAGTAAACTAGCTTTATCCGTATATCGAAAGTTCGAGCTCGCCTTAATAGGGATTCGAAATTATTAAAGCCCTCTATAAGGGGGTTTTACCGTCTATATTTATATAGTCGATAAAAATTAGAAAAAAGCGCCTATTAACCACGGGCGCGTAATAGGAGTAAAATCGATAAAACCACTAAGACGGAGATTATAACCACCGCCTCCCTCCCGGGATACTATCGTAGCGGTACCGTAATACTAACGCTACGGTGTAGCCAGAAAAGACGTAGGATAATAGCCTGATCTAGTCCACGTAGAATTCGTAACGGACCTACTTTTTATAATATAAGCGCTCCCCCCCTCGCCCGTGGCGGGATATAGCGCGGAACCGATAGGAGACTAAAAGGGGACTACTACGCCCCCCGGAACCGAGAGTAGCTAAGATTAAGACAGAAATTCAGGCCTTACTAGTTAATAGGAATATAATCGAGTAGGTCGTGGAGCTAGTAGAGGAACTAATCACGATATATACTACGTATAAGGACGCCGGCGCGATACCGCTAGTATACTTATACGCTATTATTTATTATATTATCCGAGAGGAACTCCGAAAAGGAATAAGTGGCATGAAAGAGACCTAGGCTAATATTATAGCCCGGGCTCCTATAGCGGTACCGCCGCGGGACCCCGCCCCCTCTAAAATAATCCCCGCTAGGTATTACTGGGAACTAATTATCCGCTAAAGAACCCTCCCCGAAGACTAGCCCCTTAAAGATAGGACCCTAAAGGAGATTATCTAAGCTATAAACGCTATAATTACCCGACACGATACCGTAACGGCACGGAAGCTACTAAGCAGAGATATCTGCCTTACCTTTACTAAAAGGGTATAATAGTAGGCTACCTATAAGGAATAATAGATTAAGAAGGCTTTTAGTAAAGGAGCTACCCTAGCCGTATATACTTACCCTATACTAGCTAAGGCTATCCCCCGGGAGGTCCTTAACGCCCTATCCGAAAAAGACCTACTAGTATCCCTATAGGATATAAACCCCGAGGCAAAAATTATCTAAGCTTAATAGCGGGTACCCCGCTACGGTACTAGTAGGGTAGCGCTCCTCCTTATCGAATCGGCTTCGCTAGAAGGGGTAGCGAGCCTTATCCGGAATACCCTCCTTTTTAAGGGGGATAGCTATATCTATAAATTATACGATCCCGACCTAAGCCCCCTAAAGTGCTATAAGTGTTTATACTTCGGCTACTAAGCGAATAGCTACCCTACGGCGGAGAGGGTATACCGCTACTATGCTAAGCCCGAATCGGCGTATCTATAAGGCCTAGGATATTATAAAGCTACGGCGCCGGGGCGCCCCCGCCGCTACGCCGCCTATACCGGAGACTATAATATCTTTAACGATTTATACTAATTATTAAAGAAAAAGACCGAGGAGACCCGCGAAGCGTATAAGTACCGAGCCAGGGACTTCGATATTACCCGTTAAACCGAAGCGGTATACCCGCGGTAGCCGTAGATTTTCCCCTTAATTATTATCGCCTAAAATTAGGACCGACCCCTCCGTAAAAGTAGGGGTCGGCCCCCGAAAAGGACTAGGGGATAGGAAGACCCCCTAATACCAGGCCCGATAAGCGCCTATATAGTCCCCTATAAGGCCGGTAAGGTACCGTAGTAGGAACCCTAAAGCTAAACTCCGGTTATACCGGGTATGTTATCTTAGCCCCCCCCCCTTTAACTAATAGAAATCCACGTCCTTTTATAGAATATAGGGAGGAGTTAGGCGTGGCGGGAGCTACCGCTCCGGTACCGCGCTAAGTACGATATAATAGTAATTCAGGAACCCGGCCTTAACCGTTTCACGAAAAGCCCTATAAGCCCCTCCTAAAGGGTATACCGGCTAATCTAGGGAGGAGGCTATACCCTCCTATATATCTATAAAAGACACCCGCTATATATGTGGACGTAACGGACCTACCGCGATACCTACACGGTTATATTCGGGACTAGAGACGATACCCTTATAATCTAGTTAATCTACTTAGAGAACTATTAGTTAGCTAGGATCCCCTAGAATACGCCCCGATAAGATATATTCGATATAGTACCGCTACGGGGCCGATACGTCCTTATAAGGAACTTTAACCTATACTATCCCCTATAGTTATGGCCACCGCGGTACTACCCCCGAGCTAATACCCTACTTACCCTAGCGACCTAGTAGAACCTAAACCTAGTAACCCCCCCCGGAATAACTATATAGCACCGCCTAGGCAGACGTGCTAGTACTATCGACCTTATATAGGTAATATAAGGGCTCCGCTATAACTTTAACGGCCCGGATAAAACCGTTATCGGGTCTAACCACTACTTATAGATAGCCTAAATTCTTATAGAGACGGATACCTTATCGACTACCACGACGATACTACTACGGGACTTAGCCGGGCCCCGCTAGGTCTAGAAAGACTTTAACCCCTTATAGATCCCCTAGCTTACCGCTACACGGCTGTAGTAGACCGGCCCCCTTATATTACCACGGGATATCGACTTAGTACTAGATAACCTAATAGAAGACCTTATAACTATAGCCGATAAGACCGCGCCGCGCCGTTATAGAGGCACCCCCGGACGCCTATCTACCCCCTAGTAGAACGCTAAGCTAACCGCCCTTACCTAGGAAGTAAGGTGCCTCCACCGTAGATATATATCCAGGAAGTCCCGGAACCGATAGGAAAATTTCCAGGAAGCGGAGAGGTACCGAGATAAGGCCGTGGCGGTAGTAAAGCGGCTATACTAGCGGTACCTACTTTACTTAACCGGGAAGGATAATAGTCTTCTCTAGCGGCTATAGAAATAGGCATGAATTAAAGGGGGCGTATTACCGGACCCCTTATCGGTACTATTACTATACCGAGAGAATAACGATTACTCGGTAACTATACACGTAGAGAAGGCCGAAGTCCTTAGCCGGAAATTCTTCCCCCCCCCCTCCTTACCGCCCTTAGGCCCTTAGGCGCGGAATTCCCCCCGGGATAGGATATCCGCTGAGACGTTACCGTAGCGGACGTATAGGGGCGCCTTAAGAAAATAAAACCCTAAGCGGCGCTAAGACCCGATAGACTCCTAGCAGGGCTCCTAAAAGCGTATAAACCCCCCCATACTAAAGACTTAGTGCTATCTTTATAGCGTGCCTCGAAGCGAGCTACTACCCGAAAAGGTGCCGCTACGCTACTATAATAGTCCTTAAGAAGGAAGGCCGGCCGCCGGCCGACTATAGGATAGTAAAAGGCTAGCGACCGATATTACTCCTTAGTATAATAGGTAAGGTCCTTAAGGGGATACTAGCTAACCGGATTATAACCGTAGCGGAGGAGTAATAGCTCCTCCTAGAGGGATAAATAGGTAACCGGTTAGGACGAAGTATAAAGATAGTAGTATAGAGAGTTACGGAGGCCGTAAAGGCGAGCTAGGCCTATAGCGGCACCGTTTCGATACTCTAACTAGATATTAAAGGCGTTTTCGATACCATCCCCTATTCTCGCCTTCTCGGAGTACTTAAAAGGAAAGGCTTCCCTTAGTAGCTTATTACCCTAATTAGTAGCTTTCTCTAAGACCGTATAGCCTAGTTACTACTTAATAGCGAAACGGCCCCCCCGTAACACCTCCGTAGTAGTATACCGTAAGGCTCCCCGATCTCCCCTATCCTCTTTATCCTCTATATCTCTACTCTATACGAGGAACTAGAAAGGGTCCTTAAAATAATAGTAGTAGGTTTTACTAACGATATAAGTATTATCGCCTTTAGTAGGACGGAGGCGTAGATGCGGTAACGCCTCGCTAACGCGTAGCGGATATACCTAGATTAGGAGATAGCGAGCGGACTATAATTCGAACCAGCTAAGTGTATTTATATCCCCTTCATAAAGTCACGCTAACCTTTACCTACCCCGCTCCCCCTTAGTGCTACCTTAGTACCGGTAACAGAGGCGAGAAAGTTCTTAGGCGTTTAGCTTAATAAAAAGCTCGACTTCCGACAAAACACTAAAAAGGTAAAGAGCCGATTAGCCACCTAAATATACGCCCTTTTAAGGCTTAGCGCGGTAGCGTGGGGGTATAGCTTCGTAGACGTAAGAAGACTATACCTTATAGTAATACGATTAGTAATCGCCTACTACGCCTCGGCCGTCTATAAGATAAGGGCCGGCCCCTAGAATGGCCCCGCCGCGGCACTTATAACGGTATAGAATCGGTGCCTCCGATTAATAGCCGGAGCCTATAAAGCCACGCCGGTTAGGGTCCTCGAAAAGGAGACCTTTATTCCCCCTCTTAATCTATATCTCTTAAGCCTTAGTATCTAGAAGGTCCGCCGGATATAAGAGGAGGGAACCGAAGATAAGATACTAGCTGGAGTATACGCCGTAGCGAGAGCCTTAGCGGCACCGAACCGATACTATAGGACCCACGCGGCCCTTGCGTGGAGAGCCTAGCTTAACGTCCTAACGACCTAGACCGGAAACGCGGCCCCGAGGAAAGCCCTTATAAAGGACTAGGGTTAAACCTGAGCGGAGGTATAAAGGCCCTATACCTACGCCGTAACGGCACTAAACCGCCCCCCGATACGGCGCTCCCTCCGGAAATATAGAGGACTACTAAAGCTATAAAGCGCTATACTTACCTAAATTAGATTAGAAAAGCTAGGCCTATAAGCCTTCTTGGTAAAAGCGAGGGTACCGGGATTTCTAATAACGCGGTGCCCCTATAATAACGGAGGGGTAGAAATAGCGGAGCACGTAGTGCTTTAATACTAGGATATAACCGAGGATAAGCGTAGGGAGCTCTTCGGTACCGTGGGGAGGCTACTCACGACTAGAAGGGATTTATACGATATATTAGACTATAACACCGAAGCCGGGGCGATAGCTAAATAGTTTCTATAATAGAAAAGGCTTAACGACTTTCGCCTTACCCTTAAAGTTATAGAAGCCTACGAGAACGCGGCGGTACCGTAGCGGGGAAAAAGTGATATAACGACCTAGTTAGTATTAAATAGGGGCCCTATTAGCCGGGACCCCGGCGGTATCGAAGCGTTATCGGGCTATAGCCCGCCCCACCCCCCCCTCTTTACTCCTCGCTAGCCTTATCCTTACCTCCCTTAGAGGTATTAACACCGCTCTTAATATACTCGAGGTCCTAGAACCGGTTAGCTATTCTGCTATCGCGGAGGCGCCGTAGCGGAACCGAAAAGGGACCACGTATATAGTTATCTATTAGGATACCTATTATCGCCTTTATATAGCGGACGCGGCGGAGGATATTCTATAAGGTCGTCTTTACCGATAAGGTGCCGCCACGGCCGTGACCGGAAGGTAGCGCCCGAGAGACGGCCTGTCTAAAGGATAAAGCCGCTATCTTTAGGCGCTCCTTAGCCTAATAGGTTATTAGTAAGGCACTACCGCGATACCGTAAGGAGACTACTTACCGTAGCGATACTATCACTACTAGTAGCCTTTACCGATATATAAAGACTATAAATATTAATAAGACGCTATTACTGCTTTTTCGTAGCGGGGGGGACCTATTAACTAGTTAGACTACCTTAATATACCGATAGTACTATTACGGTATAGTAATGGCTTATATCCTTATAAAGGCGCCGGCTATTAGCGTATTAGAAGTATACGGTACCGGTGCCGGTAGTATTAGCATAGGCAGAAACGTTATCCGGGTAGCTACCTAGACGCTTACTATAACGAAGGTAACTACTATAGGTTAGCCACCACGATACTACTTCGGTACTATTAGGGTATATATACGGTATAACTCGAATAGTACCCTACTTATACCGGTTATTATTATTACTAGAAGGAGGTATCTACGGTTATTAGTATACTACTACTACGGTACCGCCACAATATAAAGATACTTATATTATACTTTTATTTATAGTTAATATTGATTATTATTACTACTACTATCGTACCACCTAGTTAACCCCGCGCCACCGCCACGCCACCTATAAACCACCACGTACTAATTTTAACTAAGGAAACTATAAATCGAGAACAGGAAAACTAGAAGATATTACTAGTTAGCATGACGCCGTGACGGTAAGCCTTTAAGGCCGTAAGCAGGAACGTAACGGGGGACACCTATAATATACTCTATAGCGTTATAGGAAGAAAAAGAGGAAAAGGAAAAGGACCTTGAATTCTATTATCTATCTACTATTTTTTCGGGTATAGGCAGAGCCTTACCTTTCCTACCTGCCGCCGGATATAGAAGGCACCCCCCCCCCCCCCCTCCCCCTAAGGGAGGCAGGAACGCCTGCCTCGCCTTTTCTTTATTAATTAAATAGAAGGAATAATAGGCGCGGCCCCGGGGACGTAGGGAGGCCGATATTAGTATGCCGTGGCCGCTATACGGCGGAGACCCCGCGGCACCCTTTTAGCCCCCGCCCCCTTACTAATAACCGGCCTAGGCTAACCCGAACTATAGCCTACTACCCTTCCTATTAGCTACTAGCCTGGAGGTATAATCCAGATACGTAGACGGGGTAAACCGGGGCTATATCGGCCCCGTAAAGGCACCGCTCTAACTAAGGATAAGTATAGAGGTTTTCCCCCGGGGCCCCGGGGTTTTCCCTTCTATAGCTACCCGAGAAGGACTGTATAGTCTAAATAGGCTCCTATAGATTAGATAGGATAGCGGAGTAAGAATAATAATAATAAACCGTCTATATCTAGTATATACCGGATACTATACCGATAGGTATTTAGGATATACTAAATACCCTTATCCGTCGGATTAAAGGTATACTAGAGGAAGATATCGATCCTCCCTAAAAGCTAAGAAGCAGGGAGGGTAATTTTATAGTTCTCTATAAGGATAAGTTTTTCCAGTAGAGGGTAAAGGATATAAGTGGGGAACTAGAGGGATAGGAAAGAATCTATAGCCGCCGCCGTTAATACAGGGATAAAAGAATACAGGCTGTTTCTTAGGTATACCGGTAAAATAATTACTGCCTTAGTTAGTAGTATACCCTTTAAGGCATTTAAAAAATCAAGACCGTACTAGACTACGCGACCTAGATAGTAAGTTATAGGATTATTAGCGTAGTATAGTAAAAGATAACGATACCATATAAAGTCCAAAGGGAAAATAGGAGAGCTATCGGTAAAATAAAGAAAACGCCCGGATATTATCCGGAGGGATTCGCCCTATACACGGGTATCCTATATTTTAGACTTAGTAACCGCATTAGGGTGATTTAGTCTAGTAAGGCCAGAGTAGCAGAAGGAGGATAGAGTTAGTGAACTTAAAAATATCTTAAGGTAGTGTTAGATATCGAATAATATAGCCTCCTCGATAATCTAGGCATACGAAGGGAGTTTCCGAGGATTAAGTTTCACCGATATCTTCCGTATTATGTATTAAGGAACTTAAGCTCGGAAAGCGTGCAGAAGACTATTCTTCTTTTTAGGCAGTTAATATAGCTCTTTAGCCGGTAAAGTTCGTAAGATTCTATATAGAGCTAACTATACTAAGCGGGATAGATTAACCTTTATAAGGAAGACGGAAAACTTAAACGCTATTAGGGATATAGTAAAGGGTTTAGTCGTGTGGCGTATTTCCTCGGTAAGATTATAGGGTAGTATATACTAGCATAATCCAGAGTTATAATTAAAGTTAACGGTGATAGACTCTTCTGGCTATAAAAGAATATTATATTCGGGAAAATCTGGATCCTCCTTATCTATAATAATATAATTATTGGTATCGTTATCGAGGTTATTATCCTCGATATTAGCGGGTACTATAGAGGTTATCTTAGATTTATCGAGTGTATTTTCTTACTCTGGCTCCGATATAGGCTCCGGGTTACCCTAAGCAATATCTGTCTTAGTAGTATCTAAGGCCTATTATACTATCTTTAGTGTATCTACGCCGCTATTAGATCTAGTATCGCTAGTGTTATTAATAACTATCGTGTTATTATAACTGGATGAAGACGTAGTGGCACCAGATCGTCAAGACAAAGATCAGATAAAGAGGTTAGTCCAGTAAGACTACGATGCATAACCAAAACATAACCAACACCGCTATAACCTTCAGCGAAGAAGTAGATCGGTAGTCACTATTCTGATCAGGGCAACGTAAGTTAAACTGGAAAGATACCTTAAACGTAGAATAAGCAATTATAAAAGAGGATAATAATTATCGCCTAGTCCCTTAATAGGGATGTCCGGCGCCTGTTCTTAATATATATATAGGAGGTAGACCCCGTAGCCTTAAAAAGAGAGTCACGTGACCACCTACTAAACCACTCTAAAGCCGTATCTACGCGGTTATAACACGGCCCCAGTTATCTTATTCGCGCTCTTATAACGTAGATAACTTCTAAAAACAAGTAGATATAAGTAAATAAACTAAGCAAAGAGCTATCGTACACCCTTATTCCTCTAATCACCCTATCCTCCACGTATACTAAGTTAGGGATCCTCTTAGTTCTAGTTCCTCCGTATATACTATTCCCTCGCTATCTTTATCGGCTATATCCTTAAGACGTCCTTTATCTAATCCTCTATATATACCTCTACTTACGCTTTCGTAAAGTCCTTCCCCCGACTATATAGTCCGGCTTATTAGCCATTTTAGCCTCCTAATTAGCGGTAGCTTTATCTGCCTTCCACTTAATAGCGGTATTATAACGATGCTAGCCTCCTTACTTCACTACTCGCGATAGCGGAAGATACTTATTACTATTAGTAGCGGTATCCTATAAAGCGGCTCTATAGGAGTTATTAAACGACTAGACCTAATCCTCCCGGCTATAGTTACTCGGTCTAAACGGTATATTCCTTATCTCGATTAGCCTATAGAATAGCAGGCTACGGGAAACTTCTAGACCGCGGTCCTAGTATACTCGGTTCTTCTCCCACTTACTCTATATATCTATCCTCGTGGAAAACTTAATAAGGTCTTCTCCCTCGTGCGTGTAGTAACTAGTAGCTAAGCTAATCTTAACTAGGGCGGGCTACGGCTACTATATTTGCTTCTTAGGCTTAGTCACCTTCTAATCAGGGGAACCCATAAAGATATAAACCTTAAGGGCTTTAGGCGAGGCTATAGGTATAGGCTTAATAGTCGAGGGAGTACCCTCGCCAACCTCCTTAGCCTTAGAGGTGGTAAGCTTAAGATTACCTAGTTCCGGGAATATATCCCTATTATCCTCGCTAAGTGCTAGTCCTTTAATTACCCCTTAATTAGGGGAAGAGGACTTCGGCTTAGTAGGCAGGGGTGTTTTAGGAGCCTTTAGAGTCTTCGGACCCTTAGGCGGGTTAATAGGTTTCTACTTCTTATTAATAGGCGTAAAACCAGTTATCTTAGGCGGATTATAAGAGGGAGTAGCGATAGGAGCGGTAGTAGGAGCGGGGTTAGGAGATAAGGTAGACTACTCGGAAGCCAGTTTAAGCTTAGGTTAATAGCCAAAGCCGAAGAGTTGGCCTATATAACTTAACTAGCTATATCTAATATGCCTAGTATAGCTGGTTACGTTATTAACGTTATAGCGGCTATCTTATAGCCGGTATAGCCGGGATAAGGCAGGGAATAAGTACCCCTCCTAAATAACATAACGAATCTATTCACTAACGAATAGGCTACACGAATACTTATCCTCCTATTAAGGGCCTGGAACGATATAAAACTTCCTGACTAGGCTGTCTATAGCCTCTTTAGGGGCTTTAATATACCGTAGCTAACTTATAGCTCCTTGGAAGCTCTCTAATAGACGCTTTTTAGCTCCTCCGTTATGCTATATACTATCGTATACGTATATAACCCACGTCTCCTAATCTAAGATCAGGCTAATAAAATAGTTACCTCTAATATAGTATATAAAGTGAATTAGCCGAGATATTACGATCCTAAAAAGATTTCTCTCGCTTACGTCTAGATAATTAAACCTCTTCTTCTTAGCGTCGTATCCCTATAAGTTAATATTATTAATCCAGGCCTTAGGCCTAGTATTACCGATCTGTCTAGTGATTATTACCCTAATCAGGTCTTCTATAATAGACTTTTCTAACCACTTACCCTTAGAGAGGTTACTATACACTTTTTACGTAGCTAGTAAGGCTATACGGGCGGCTATAATACTATCTCCACGAACCTTTACTAAGGAGGTTAACGGGGTTATATTATCTATAACTTCTCCGCCTATATACTCTCCTTCTATAGATCCTAGGAGCTATTAAATTACTTACTAGTCCTTTATACTACCTACCATAAACCTAAAAAAAAGGGGGTTATTATCGGATATATCGAATAGGCGGTAAGGGAGACCTATTAAGGGGAAAGCCTATCTACTCTTCTTAAGGACGTATTCTATACGACTTCTAATACGAGAATTAATAACGGCGTGTGCTTTAGGGTGAATATAGCGCTTAAGTAAGTTCCCTATAGGGGTAGTAGCCTAGTAGTTATTCATAGCGAGGGCGGCGTGCGCGGCGGGAGAGGGAGAGAAAAAGAGGAGGGGGGGGAGGAATAAAGGCCGGTAAGAGCGTAAACTATAGCTAGTTACCCTGATTAGGCTTTAAGGACGTCGAAAAATAGTTAAAAAGAAATAGAAAAAGCTATCGTTATAAAATAGCGGTTAATGGTTACGGGTAATATCCGAGAGCGAAGGGCTAATCGAAAACTAAGGAGTAAAAGAGAGAGGAAAAAAGACCCTTAGAGCTCGAGGTCGAGGATATTTATCCTCCTCTAATAAGCTCGAAAATACCTTCTTCCGTGGTAGTCTTTACCTTAAGGGTTCCTTTATAGTAGGCGTTACTACTTAGCTACTACCTATAAAGGAGTCTTTTACTTAGTTAAAGGAGGCGTGCCTTAGTTATAGCGATAATAACTTGGATTCACGGCTATACCTAATAACCCCTATATTATAATCCGCGACGGTTTAATCCTATTCTTCTATATCGACGATATCGGACTTCTATACTATAAAGACCGTAAGACTAACGCCGACGACCTTAAGGCCGCTCTTAAGCGAAGCTATAGGTTATTAGGAGGTAAAGAAATCCGCTAGTTCCTAGGAATTAAGGCCCTAAGGGATAGAGCTACTCGTAGGCTATAGCTATTATAATCCTCCTACGTAGAGAAGATCGCGGTTAAATACTACGTAGATATACTCTGCCGAAAACCACTAAAAGTCCTATTATCTACGGAGCCGGTAATACCCCGCGACGGCACTCGCGTATCGATTCCCGAGGTCCGCTAGTATTAGGGTATAATCGGTTCTATCCTACACGCCGCTATTATAATAAGACCCGATATCGCGTTCGCCTATTTAAGGCTTTCCTAATATAATATTAATCCCTCCTCTAACTATCTTAAAAGGGCTTAATAAGTGCTGCTATTCCTATACTATATAAGACACTACTACCTGGAATTCGGCGGGGATAGGCTCTTCCTAATAGTAAGCGACGCGTCTTTTAGGGATAATCCAGACCGTAAAAGTTTATAAGGATATACGATAAAGCTCTGCGGGGAACCGTTAACTAGAAGGCGGGTAAGTAACCGACGGTCACGATATCGTTAACAGAATCGGAACTACTTACTCTTATAGAGGCCGCTAAAGAGACGTTATTCGTTAGCCGGATATTAAGAGATTTAGAGCTTCGGTTAGACTAACAGTAACTACAGCTACACTACGATAATTAACAGACTATTAACCTTATTAATAAGAAGGCATAACGCCTACGGACAAGGCTACGGCACGTTAATATATATAACTAGTAAGCGCGCTAGTTAGTATAATAAGGTCTCTTTAAGGTTATATACGTTAATATAAAGGAGATAATCGCGGACGGTTTAACGAAGATATTACCGGAGGCGGGGATTAAAAGACTATAGTAATAGCTTAATTTAACGGATTAAAAGGATCGTATTAAGTAGTCTAAACGGCTACACGAAGAGATTAAATGCGCTAAAGCTAAAGCTGTAGCGACCACGAAGGCCCCTAAGGGCGTAGTAGATCCGATAGATATAGATTAAGCAGATCCGGCTAATCAAGATTAAGGAACTAATTAAGATAGAATTAAATTAAACGGTTAAATAGGGCGGATTTAGATCCCTTTTATAAGGGCGTTTTCTCCTGACTATCGATTTTACGATAGAAAAGTTAAGAGCGTTTACCTTAAACTAAAGCCTCTAATTAGTTAGTTAACCTGAGAAGACCCACCTTAACTAAGGAGGTGTATCGTATAGGCACACGGACCACGACATAGTCTATAGGGGATCTAGGGGGGATCCACGCTATAACTAATGGCTTCGGATATAATAGGGGCGGATACCGGAAAAGACCGGATAGGATCTAAATGACTTAGTACCCATAACAGAGTCTTCACCACCTAAATTAAGGGCATGATATAATACACACACACGAGATTTCTGCTCTACTAAGTTGATCATTCAAGTGCCTATTTGACGTGCGACAATGCTAAGGCTAGACTGTCAAGACCCCCCCCCCCTCCCGGGTAGGTAGATGTCTGATCATTGCCTCCCGAAGCATCAACCCCTGTCAGTCTCATTTACACGTGTAGATCCAGAAATCAACACCGTCCACCTAAATATTATATGGTAGGTACCCGTTCTTCGTAATGCGTACGCGGTACGTATTCCCGAGACCTATGAAGTACTCATAAGCAGGAGAACAATTACAAGACCCCGGAATCATCAACACGATCCATCCGAGTTTTATCTTCTCTCTGTCGCGAGCTCTCCTAAAGCCTAATGCTTCTAAGTCATAGGAAAACGAGGACTGTTTTCAACTACAGGGACTTGGCATCACTGGCGTCGATAAGTTGACGCTGTGGGGAAGGATATCCTCAGCTTCCCGAAGATTCGGCTATCACCTCAAAATTCTTGCACGAAGTAAGCTGGGCCTCAAGTACTTTCGTCACGAAGGGACCGGAAGGCAGCAAGGCGCCAATTCTTCGATTGGTTTAATGTTCAACGATCCTGAACGCCGGCACTGAGCATCCCCGTATCGTAGAAAGAGAAAAGACAAGAAAACAGAAGCCCCCCTTGGGTGTCACCTTGACCCGCTGTATATCCATGCGAAGCGCCTCGCCTCGTGTCCCAAACGCTCCAAAGACCAGCTGGGCATCCAGTGCTGGCCTCAATCATCTCTCCCTGATATAACCTGGTTCAGTTGTCCTCCGAGAAGATCCCACTTAGACCTCCTTTACCACGATCCCATTCACGCTCTTCACCTGCTTTTGACCACCGGACATCCTTTTCGTCGCGTTCGCCACCTTTCTTCCACCTGGCAATCTCTTCATCGCCAAATCCAGCTGCTCTCATCCGCTGCTCTTGATGTAATTCCCATTTCCTCCGGTCCCTGAAAGCCTCCACTGCATCATCCCAGTTGCCCTTTCTATTATCCTCCTCCATGTCAACATCCGCCTTTGGATCGTAATCTTCCTCAAAGCGTTTGTCCATGCACGATGCCCCGGATTGGAACCCTCGGCCTCGTACTCGCACATGAGGAGGCGGCGCAGGCCCAATCAAGTCATCTAATGGGTCAGTGTCGGACGTTGATGTGCCAGCGGCCTCGCGTCTAGGGCGGGACGACGAGGATGAGTCGTTGCGGCTTTCAGGTTCGGAAGCCCTCTCCTTCGACGCCCGGTAATGCGCAGACGTAAGATGTGTCTTGTCCTTTTCCGTGCTCCCATTTTTCTTCGCCCTCTCCGACCTCCGCCCGGTTAGCCGATCGTCGCGCTCGAGCGGTGAGCGGGCGCGATGCCGTCGTTTCGCATCCCGTTCTTTGGGAGACCGAGATCGCGACCTGCGGCTCTTGTCTCTCCGACGACTCTCGCGATCCGACGGTGTATCTTTCTCGCCATCCCGCCGGCGACGTCTCTTCCTATCAGGTCGTTCGCCTCCCGGAGACGTGCTGCGAGCAGAGCGACGATGTCTTGATTGTTCCGCAGAGCATTGTGGTACAGACCGCCCTTCGCTCCTTGAAGAGCTGGATGGGATTTTTGCGTTGCCTCTGCCCAGTATCGCCATAATGTCTCCCATCTGCCTTCGACGTACATCTTGAGGTACTGCTTTCTTTCTCCTCTGCCGTGCTTCCTCCTTCTCAAGTTCTCTCAAGCGCGCCTGTGACTCGGCAGTTTCTTTTGCGAGAAGGTTGGAATTATGTCTGTCGGTGTCTCGGATGATGTGTTGAAGGAATCGCTTGTTCGGTCTAAGCATGTTCGATGGCCTGGAGCAGGAGTCAGATGATGTGCCAAGCACTAGTAAAAGAGAAACAACAAACATTTTGCTCGGGTGGAAAGCTTCCATTCCAATGCTTGAGTATTTGAGAGAGCAGTCGGCCGCCTCTTTCTTCAACAGCTCTGCCACGTACTCGTCGGTGAGGAGCTCATCGTTGGACATTGTTGATAGAGAGCTCTTTAAGGTATTGGGAGAATCAGCCCCGGAGGGAAAATAATGGTCCAGCCTCCAACTCTCACAGAGATGTTAGAAGATAGCCCTGGATCCCCGCAAAAACTGTGTTCGCACCAAGAAGAAAACTGAGTATACGTTGTACCTGACATACGAATGCAGATTGGAGACTGGAAGGGGGACGGGACGCCCGTGGTTGGTGGAACGGTGAAAGTTGCCTCGCAGGTCACAACGCCGCGAAGGCAGATAAGAGATAAGCCCCACCGCATCATCCCAATTCGGCGACGAGTAAACAACAACCCGTTGGACCACCATCGCCATTGACTTGGTGATGCCTCGTTTCCTTACACATTCTACTTCGTCATCTGCCCTCTGCACGTTGTCAAGTCTCTGGTACGCCGTAATCTATTGCAGCATCAGTAAAGCCCCAACAAGCCAACACTGGAGTCCAAGAATTGCCTAAGCTGCGCAAAATGGACACGACAAAGGTGGACAGGGTGCTGGAAACCCTCGAGGACATGGATCGGAATCACGAATTCTCTATCATCAAACTCAGCGAGCCCATTTCAAACACGTACAATCCGGACTCGAGACAGAGAATATCAGATGCCTCGAACGCTTCCATGGACACTCCTACACCCGCTAGCCTGGACGCAGACCTGCAACATTACAAAGAACTATTCTCCAAACTACGATTCTCCTACGTCGAGCAAGTCACCAAGGAGAAATTCATCCGCGCCATTGTTGGCGATCCGCCTCTGATCGTCACGCCGCAGGAAAACCTGGATCTCGAGAAGAAAAACCAGGCTGCCAAGGCGCAACTGAAGGCTCTCAAGCTCGAGGTGGCCGACATGGTCGCTGCGCTGGAGAAGGAAGGCCGCGAGCTAAGCCAACGGTATGAAAATATTCAGCTCGAGACAGCCAAGCTGCGAGAGCTACCCACCAAGATCTCCGAGTTGGAGGAGCGCATTGCGGAACTGAAGGCTGCGCGGGCGCCCGGCGACGACCCGCGGATGAACATGCCGTTGGCGAAAATGCTAGAGCTGTTGGATGAGAAGAAGAGGAAGCAGCAAGAGTTGGACCGCGAGTTGGAGCAGCTTCAAGCCAAAGTACCTAGGAAGATGAAAGAGGCAGAGAGGCTGCGGGCGGAACTCAAGCCCTTGGAGACTAAGAGGCAAAACAGTGCGGCTGCGGCGAAGGAGGCGAAAAGGAGAAAGGAAGCCGCCCCGGATGGTGTCGAAGATGACTTGGAGGCGAGAGGCCGCTGGTTACGAGCCAGCGAGGCTACGCTTCGGAGTATGCTCGAAATTCAGTAACACAGCACGTGTACATTTAGCTGAGATGGGGGTTTGCTGGGACTCCTGGGAGGAAGTTCTGGCGCGCTGGACGCGAATACTGGGGTAGGCGTATGGCGCTATATTGTGACTTGGGATCAGGGAACGGACTGGTTGATTTCGTGTTGGATGACTAAGAAATCGGGTTTGGCCGAGGCGGGGTTCGGCAGGCATAGGCCCTTCACCGAGACCTGTACCATTTTTAGAGAGTCCACAACCACGTGACTGCAGCCAAAAATCGCTTTGGTGGGCTCGGTTAGGGCCTGTCGCAGTCGTGGAATTTTCGAACGTACTTCCCTTTACCGCATCAACACTATCGACCAGCACAGAACAACCCTCATCGTCGACACCGCACAACCGCCAAGATGAGTACGTTTTCTCGGCCATTGAAGCTACGGCTGTTATATCGACCTGGACTAATCACTGATTCTTTTCACCTATAGCGAAGGGAACCTCCTCGTTTGGTAAGCGTCACAACAAGACGCACACTCTGTGCCGTCGCTGCGGTACGTAAACTCCCCCGGTTTGGACGACTTCGAAGCGAATCCCAGATGAATCCCAATGAATCCCGCGAGTCGAAAATATACGACGTTCCTCTTCACGCGTTCGGCGGAGACAAGCTTTTCAGAAATTGTTGGAGAGAGGGAGAACAAAGAACTAATACAAGTTCCTCTGCAGGCCGCCGGTCTCTTCACATCCAGAAGCACACCTGCTCGTCGTGCGGCTACCCCTCGGCCAAGATCCGGAAGTGTACGTTTCACCCGATCACGGTAGATACCACGGATGGAACTCGTCGCGTTCAATACCAAGCAAGACGAGGTGCCCTGGAGAAGGACGTTGGATGAATCAAAAGGCTGACACGAATGGAAAATGCAGTCAACTGGTCCGACAAGGCCAAGCGGAGAAAGACCACCGGCACCGGTCGCATGCGCAAGCTCGGCGACATTCCCCGAAAGTTCAGGAACGGCTTCCAGACCGGCGTTCCCAAGGGCACTCGTGCCCCCATCGCCGCCTAAACTCGCCTTCTCTCATGTTTGAGAACGATTACGATGGATGAGAAGCAGGAGAACAAAATCAGGGAAGGCTCCTTGCACAAATGAGTGAACTCTGCATTGGGACGGTCCGGTCTTAAAGGGAGTGGTGTTTACAGCATGAGATAAAAACAACCGCGCGGCTGCATTCGAGGTCTGCTCTGGGCTGGATGGATACCGAATATGGCTTTGCTTTAGGGATATGGACTGAGCAAGGTCGCAAAATCACAATGACATTGACACATACTGAGTGGCCCTCGTGAGATGACTGGTCTCCGGGGGGGGAACGGGAACATGGATTGGCGTGTTTCTGCACGCAGAGTGAACATGAACGAGCTTGCATGTCTGATGTGTAGAGATAACGAGGAGGGGTTGATTCAAACAAATTCCTTGTTCCAGCGTCGTGTGCTTAGTATCACTGGCGTGGACCCCGAACTCGCGTCGTCAAGACTACTTCGGGATCACCCAGCCGCTTTCACGCCCATCATGCCGGGAAGGGAATGATGCCCAAATACCATTTACAAGTTAGATGGTTCATGATCCCGCCTGGTTATATTTCTTCTCGGCCTAATAGATATCCCAGCCACAGACGCAAAGCCCACCCCTCTGCAGAAGCTACCCATCTTGCAGAACGAGAATTTTTTGTTGTAACTCGCTCACTGTCCTCTCTGAAACACCTTAACGCTCCCATCCGTGGCCATTAAATATAGCAACTCGGCTTCTTCAACGGCCTTCCCATCGTTATGGTGATGCTCCAAGTCTCCACCCCTCGTAGCCCGCAAAACCCCGCTTACATCGCTGGCGCCTCCCGTATCCAAGAGCCGCAGTGAGAGAACCAAAAGTGCCGAATGCGCCAACGAGAGCACAAGTGCTGCATGCTCCCTCTCCAGCAACGTTGTCTGCGCGGCCACGAGAGGCTCATCCGCCGCCACGGCAAAGATGGAGGCGTAGACAGCCTCTTGCACGTCGAGCAACGCCTCACGTAGTGCCTGACCGCGGGTCGTCGCACCACCATCTGACGGGTCCGGGTCAAGGTCTGCCATCATGGCAAGGAGGATGTCCGGCTGGTCTATGATGAGAACAGTCTTGCCCTGCGTGGACCCTGCTCCTGTCCCCGCCCCAATGTCGGACACGGCGGCAAGGAGTTCCCGCCTAACGTCCGGCAGGTCGACGCTCCGCAATGTGCGTCTGCCCCTGGGGTTGGGAACCGGGCCCGCTCTGGTGGTTGCTGGCGGCGGGGTGAAGAGCCCCGTCAGGCCGTCGACGAATACGAAACGGCCTGCGCGGGCGAGGGATTCGAGGTCCAGTCCCTGGTGAGACCAACGTCAGTTATCCGGGACCAAGACGAAAGAAGCGGGGTCCACATGAAGAACGATCAGGGGCATACCAATCTACCGGCCCCCTCCTTCCAGAAAATAAAATCCCGCATAAAGCTCACGAGCACAACGTTGACGGTTGGGTCGTCATTTCCATCGCTATTTGCCCCGGCGGAGGCTGGCTTCTTATGGAGATAGGAATAGAGGTATCGCAATATGAGCCAGTTGGTGGTGGCGCCAAGAACATTGGTAAGGACAATGTGGGCGCATTCAGGAGGGAGGCCAAGGTACGGCTCTATCAGAGGCGGAATGCGGGTTGCCATGGTTTTCTGTGTTTTCTCCTCTCTGCCATTATCGTGAGGGCACCTTCAATAAAGAGGTCACAGCCCGTGGACGAACTTGCCCATGATGCGCTTGCCTTGGAGCTGAAAGAAGCAAAATGGAGTCACGTGATATCACGTGTGCGAGGCACACATATAAAGTGGACTTTGTGAGTGTGAGGATGAGATGTCATCTGCGCGAATTCCATGTATAGGTAAGGAATTTACGAACACGTATTCCGTGCCATAACACCCGAAGCCCTACAGAGTACTAGATAGTGGTTTCTAGTGACCTGTATCACTCATGGAACTGTATTTTGGTTTTACATAAGGTAGACATGATTTGAAAGATCTTGGACATGAACAGTCAACCGCACCCGAAGGTTCTGTGATATGCTCTTATCTCCGTCCTGAGCTTAACCGCATGGGATACATATCCCAAATGAGGTCCAAGGCTTTTGCCTTCAACTCACGGCCTCAATACTGGATGAGCGCAGTGTCATGTTGAGTCAAATGCACCAGGACGGGGTAGCATTGGATTCCGTGGGGACGCAGGCCATCAAGTAGACAACTCGAGCAACGTGTTGATTGCAACCTCAACAAGAAGGAAAGCAATATGCAGCGCTGAGAGAGAGAGCAGACGGCTAGATATGCCCAGCCCGAACACAATTACCCGTCCAATTGACTCGAGTCCCCGCGCACTTGCATGGAGCTCAGCGCCCCCAGTCGGGATTTCTTTCTTTCTTTCCTATTCTTATCTGTCGTTTCCTTTTACTCGTCATGAATGGGGCGGTTGGTGCATATAGTAGGAGTATGCGAATTAATAATCATAATAATAAGCGCTCCCCTTCCTCCTAGACGTGTTGTCTCCTTTTGGATTCGGAAGTGTACGACGTTGTATCCGTATGCAATTATTTCATAGTACAAATCCCGTGGAGCTGCATCTGACGTGGCATCGTCTTTCGAGATGTTGATTAATATAAAAGACGTATTTACGCTCTCGGAAAGTTCTTAAGCAGGGACTCCGAGCTACGAAAGCTACCATCTCTCCCTTGCTTGCCGCATTTCACAATTTCTCCCTCAAATTTCGAGTCCAATCGTTCAAGGCAAAGAGGCAACGGCGAGAGGAAACAGAGCCGGGTAAGTCCAGATCATTTCCGTAATTACAGCCTGCGTGTTTTTTTACCCCGCAGCGCCCCTCCTTCTGTTGCGATACGGTATGCGAGCTGCCTTGCGTGAGTGCGGGTTTGTGGCCATATTCCGCTCAAACCGCGCATAAAAGTACGGCTGGGTTGAGAAAAGAAGTAAACTGAATTTCCCTTGCCCTGCAAAAAAGGTACACATCCCGTAATTTTCGACACGAAAATCTCCGCTGTCTAATCCCAGAAGCTCGACATCTTGGGTCGCTAGCCCCAACTGGTCTCACCAATAATGTGGTCACCGTCGAGTGCAGCCGAGCGCGCGGCCAAGGAGGCCGAACAACAACGTCAAAACACCACGTCGGCCACCGCGCCTTGGAGGCAGAAGAACTCCGGCCGTCGCATCGCGCAGATCATCAGGCTCAAGCCCGAATTCGTGGACAAGTACAAGGAGGTGCACGCCCAAGTCTGGCCCGAGGTGTTGAAGCAGACCAAGGAGTGTAATATCGAGGACTGTATGTCAAAACAACGCATCAATAAGGAAGACGGTTGAGAGCGGAACGGGAAAACCGAAGGAGAAATCGGAAGGCATCCTTGAAGCTAACTGGGGCCTTTTGCAGACAGCATCTTTCATGATTCCGAGACGGGAATTCTCTTCGCGACCATGAAGTACGTTGGCTACGACTACGCGGGCGATATGGAGCGCATGAGGGAGAATCCGAAGGTTCGCGAGTGGTGGGCCATGACGGACAGTTTTCAGGAGTCCCTGGTCCCGGGCGCCACGAGCAGCGAGGCTGGCGAGCCCTCGTGGTGGAAGCCGCTAGAAGAGGTCTTTTATCAGGCGTAAAGCACCTTAACATAAACAGCGAGGGGGGAAGGAAGCATGAAGGAAAAGAGCAGAGTCCGTGGGTATATGTGTGTGATGTGCGCACCAGGTATCTGTCTGTCGTGTACTACGAGCTGTCGGAGCTTATCGTAGTAGCGACATTCTAAACCTGCACTGACTCGGAGCTAAGCTTGCCATGCCTCTGCTTAAAAGAACTCCTGAAATTGATTTGATGAATGAAGGGACCGGCTAGGTCCGCCGCGTGCGCAGCCCGTCGTACGACGACCCAGTAGGCCCAGTAGTGGCGTGGAGGCGGAGCGTTCCATGTGAGGAAACTAATTAAGGGCGGGGCGTGGCAGCATGTTCGAACCGGGTTGAGTGAGCAAGTAATTAGAAGTTCGTCCGGTTCGTCCGGGGGCACATCTCCAACGGGCTGTGGTCTGGGTTGTACAAAGAGCGGCCCACCCATGCAAGATTCAGTTCAAACTGCCGAACAAACCTCCCAAGATGCCAGTCGAGCCTCCAGAGGGACCACCACCTCCTCCACCTCCGCGATTGCCCTGGCGGCGGGCCTCGTTGCGAATCCAGTCCTCGAGGAAGCGGCGGTCCGTCAGCTTGCGAGCATCGTGCACCTTGGTCTGCACCTGTGCCTCTTGGGCATCAAAACTAAGCAAGGTCGGAATCGAGGTGATCATATACGTCATTCCGAGGCCTTGGCTCATGATGTCCGGAGCGTCGTACTCGACGGGGCAATAGGCGACACCGCCCTCAGCCTCGCCCACGCCCTCCTCGATGAGGGACTGCAGGAGAGGGGCGACGACCCGACAGGTCGAGCACCATGAGGTGGTCCACAAGGTGAAGAGAGGGACGCGGGATGACGAGGAAAGCAGCAGGTAGGTGTGGAAGTCGTCGGGCCTGCGCACACTACAAGGGATTGATGGATGGTTACCCTCAGGTCAAGGGATTTCGTAGACCGACAGCAATGTGCTCGTCGATCAGGGAAATATAATAAACAATCAATGATACCTTGGGCCCTGGGGGGGGGGGGGGGGTGGAGGAAATGGCGAGGTAGAGCAACATGCGGGACTAGCGTACTTACGAAGTATATAGCTGGTTCTTGGCCCTATGAGGCGGTGAGGTGGAGAAGAACGAGACTGGGGAGAGAGAGGAGATGGGAGATGGTTTGCGAGCAGGACGGTGAAGCAGAGAGAGTGGCGCCGAGGGACACTGGTGGCGAGATGTGTTGGCTGCCAATTCGTAAAGCCAGTTGATGCTGGTAGTGCATCGTGAGGTCCTCATCGCGTCGGCAACCCTTTGAGATGCACGATGACGTAGTGCGCCTGGTAGTTTAATGGGAGATGGAATCCGTATGTGGGCGTGGGACGTCGTGACAGAAATGCGAGATGCTCGAGTTAGCGGGTGTGGGTGTGAAACGTAAGACAAGGACTGCACGAATCAATTGTCGATATCCAACAACTTCAAGTTCCTTGGGATGCAGACCAAGTCAGGTATGGTGTCTTGATAGGAGGAGGCGAGTGGACAGGGGTGGTTGATGTGTAGTTATACAGAGCGAAGAAGTTCGTCCGCGGGTTAGGCAGCTGAACGCCTGTGTCCTGGCAACGGTTTTACTTGGATCTTTTTCTTGTGGGTTGCCGACGTCAGCTGAGACCAATTGGCAGAAGGTATAGTAGGAACGAAGAGCGAGGGAACATGCCCCGCGATCAGGATTAGCATTGGTCAGGTGGTTAATTACTTCGACCTGTTGACAGATGATAGTGTAGAAAAAGAGACGCGTTAGTTGTGGGGGTAGAAGCGAAAGCTGGGTCAATGCTCATGTGATGAGGAAACCCAGTTCTCTCAGATCACGGGCGGTACATAAGGTAAAGGTACCTGGTAGGTGGATGTATGCAGTACATGCTCGGGCTACCTGCTCCGAGATTCCGGTACAATTTCTGGGTCTAACTACGGCGTTCTGACTCCTGAGTAAGGTAGCCGAAGGCTCGCACCGAGATATGTTCCTCTGACATTCAGTTGCAATCGAGTTGCGCCCGGCGGTTTTTGGAGTATGATATGTGTGACCGACTCGATGACCCCAAGTTCGACTTCACGGCGGCTGGTGCTCTGGTCCACCATTCCGAGCTCTTTGTATGACTTGTCCAGAGAACCTACTGAGTACAGGCTTATGGATCTCGTCTCCTGTTGTTTTCGATTCCCATCAGTAGATATCCCTAGGGTAGACCCCTGAACCCTTGAATGTTTGGAAGGGCATGAACACGTAATCCAACCTGGTTGAGACACTAACATCGTATCTATACGAAGATGGTAGATGGGTTTAGACTCGCTTGCTTCGCTATACTCTGTTATTTAGGAGGTGTGCTGACTCGGTTGCCAAGCTTTTGGCGATTGATACTGGACTTGCTAGAATACTTCGTATAGAGCCGCGCCTTGGAACACAAAGAGGGTCATTCGCACATGCTAAACGCTGGGAGGTGTTGATATTCACCCCAAACTGGTACTATGTAGTATCCCGTACATACTTCGTACATTGTACATGCTATGACGCCTCATGGGACGATACAACCTCCACACTCGTCTCTTTGCAGGTCCCACCCCCACTCGATCTCCCTGTCTCATCGCGAGTCTCCCGCTTATCCTTCGCCTCGTTATCCATTAAATCTCCGAGTATCATTGAGCTAGGTTTCTCTTCATAGAAAAGTACTGCACGGTCTTTGTACACTATTAATTATCCAGGGAATGTTTGGAGCGATACTACGAGATGAGAGGCCTGGGATCGTCGCGTTATCAGTCTGCCAACCTCCCTTGGATCCAGTGTCAGGCCCACACTAACATGGAAGGGAAATGAACCCTGGATGCGAATCTCCACTTCGCGCCCCCCTCTTCCCCCGGTTTTATGTCTACCTCGAGTGTACATCGACAAGGCTGGAACACCAGGTCATCACTTACCACGGCACTATATATACACCTATCTTAGGCAGCTGACTCAGGAAGTTCGCCCAAGAAAATGCTAGGTACTTTGGGAGGTGAGGAGCGTGCTTGGCAACCCCCTTTTTTCGCCCTCTTTTTACGACCCTGCAATGCTACTCATTCTTGGCCTTTTCGAAAACCAGCTTCACGTGGTTCACTTCAAACCTCTAACAAGGTATTTCGTACTTGGATGTGAGGTACTTGATACTTCGTAGCTGTAATCAAGGTACGGAGTATCGAGCTACCGGTCTGGGGAAACCGCACCGGAGGAAGATGTCTCCTCGTCCCTCTCCGCCTAAAAAAGCGGACTGTATCCCCCCGTACGCAACCTCTTCTTTCCGGCTTCATCGACGCATTCCACCTTCGCCTTCCACCTTCGCCTCTTCGCCCTGGGTCGCCTCTTAGGAGGTATTTCACCTCTTACCTATTACTAGACCCTTCCTCCTCAACGTTCGCCGCCTCCACGAACGTATCCAGGCCTGTCTCGTCCCTCAACTCCAACGTCCCAAGGCCCATTATGTTGTTGCTGTTCGCCTTCAACCTCTAAACCACCCAGAACATCATCTGTTCCTTCTCTCGCGCCCTACATTTGTCTATCTGCTGTCCTACCGATCTCTCGTCAGTCTATATTGGTTGCTTCTATGAGACTAGACCTTGGCGTTTGAGTTTTCCATCGTCTTCCCCCCTCCTATACTCAACAGACGCATCCAGAGGGTCATTGAGACTTGGAAAAGAGGTTGGATAAAGATTCGTAAAGCGTCTCTTTTTTTTCTCTCCCTTTTTTCCTCGCGCCGACATTCGATATACTTGGATCAATCACAAGCTTTCATAAAGCGACCCGACATGCCAGAGACGCCGAAAAGGTCCCGCTTCGGGGCCTGGTTTGGGAGAGAGAAGCAATCAGGGGACCAGGACGGAGGAGCCACCAGGACTGGCCCCCCGAAATGGAGCCTAGGCGTCCTCAACGACCCGGAAACCATCGAAGTTCCAGGTACGTGGCTAAACCACCCCCTTCTTTCTGTCGTTGCACTACCCATTACAGCCCGGCTCACACCTCACCCTTCGTCCCCGTCTAGGCTCCGTCCTGCTATTAGCCAATGACCGCAATGAACCCCTGGGCCTTCAGAATGCCCCGGCCCGGACTTCCCACTCCTCAATCCCGGCAGGCTTCGTACTGGATCCCAGTTGTACGCCGCGAGGTCGTCGCTCTTCCTGCCACGGCAGACCCCCGGTGGAGGACAAGAAGAAAACCAAGGACGGTACGATCATCCTAGACCCTCAGCCAGAGGACTCGGAGAATGATCCTCTCAACTGGCCCACCTTGCGACGAGATGCTGCCTTGCTCTCCTTGGGATTCTACTGCCTGATAGGTGGCGGCATCACCCCGATCCTTGCCGCGGGCTTCTATGATGTTGCCGACGATTACGGCATCAGTGTCGAGGACGTTTCGTTGACAACCGGCCTGTTCATGATGGGCATGGGCGTCGGCTCGGTCATTGCGTCCCCCACGGCTATCCTGTACGGTAAACGTCCAGTGTACCTGGTCAGCGCCATTCTTTTCATGATCGCATCCGTATGGTGTGCTCTCTCTCCCACTTTCGGCTCCCTCGTTGCGGCCCGGGTCTTTCAGGGTATGGCCATCAGCCCTGTTGAATGTCTGCCTTCGGCCACTATTGCCGAGATCTACTTCCTGCATGAGAGAGCATTCCGCATCGGCATATATACTTTGCTCCTGCTTGGCGGAAAGAACCTTATCCCACTCGTTAGCGCGGGCATTATCGAGGGCCTCGGATGGCGATGGGTTTTCTGGTAGGCCACCCGCGGACCTTTTGTTGTGTCTTTCTACCGCAGGGGGGAGGGGCTGCGTCATTGACTAACATTATTGACAGGATCGTCACCATCATCGTGGCTTTGGGTTTCGGTCTCTTGTACTTCCTCGTTCCGGAAACGTTCTGGGATCGAACCCCACAGGCGAGGTCGAGAAGACCGTCTTTGCGACCGGGCTTACTTCGGAGGTTCTCGTCTGTGTCTCGCACCGCCGATCAGCGTCCCCCAACCACTGCCGGCGGGGGACAGGGTACGGCTACCGCAGCGTCCCTGACCGCCGCTGGTCCGACGCCACCTAGAAAAGCTCATGTCGAGTTTGCCCCCGACCCTGGCCGACACGAGAAGCAGTCTTCGTCGACAACAGACGAAAATTCCGACGTTGGACCGAATCCTGCGAGCCCTCCCGCGGCGTCAGCTGATCCGACTTCAGTCGGCGTCGTCCAGCCTCCGGAGAGTGCTGCCGTCTCACCCGGTACGCATGCTGTCGAGCCGCACGATGGGCATCGCGCCCCTCAAGAGTCCCGTCCGAGTTCGGACTACTTTGCCAGAGCGCCCAATGTCGACAGCGAAAAACTGAAATTGCCCGAGTTCGACCTGAGAGGCCCGCCGAAGGTCAAGGCTTATACTCAGAAGCTTCGCCACAAGCCGGCCAAGTCCTTCACAGAACAAATCAGGCCTTGGAATGGTCGCCTCTGCCACGACAGCTGGTTCAAGGTCATGCTCCGTCCTTTCATCCTCTTCGCGTACCCGCCCATCCTCTGGTCCACCGTCATCTACTCGTGCTCCGTCGGCTGGCTCATCGTGGTGGGCAACACCATGAGTATGATCTTCCGGACGCGCGACGCCTACAACTTCAACGCCATCCAGACGGGCCTCGTCTACCTGTCTCCTTTCATCGGCGGTATTCTGGGTACGGCTGTGGCGGGCAAGGCGAGCGACATCATCGTCAAGGCCATGGCGCGCCGCAACGGCGGCCTGTATGAGCCCGAGTTCCGCCTCGTCATGGCCGGCCCTGTGCTCATCACCACCGTCATCGGGTTGATGGGCTTCGGGTGGTCCGCCGAGGCTGGCAACCACTGGATGGTGCCGACCTTCTTCTTCGGCGTCATCTCTTTCGGCTGCACCCTCGGCTCCACCACGTCCATCACGTTCGCCGTCGACAGCTACCGCCAGTACGCCGGCGAGGCCCTTGTCACTCTCAATTTCAGCAAGAACATCTTGCATGGCCTGGTGTTCAGCTTGTTCGTCACCCACTGGATGGCCGACGACGGACCCAGGACCATGTACATCTGGCTAGGCGTCATCCAGCTCATCATGTGCCTCTTTTCGATTCCCATGTATATTTATGGGAAGAGGGCTCGCATGTGGACCGTCCGCAAGAATCTGATGGAGAAGTTTTGATGAGCTTCTGTACTGCACTTGCTGCTGTCTATCTTCCTGCCTCCTGCTTTTGCCGATATCCATCGTTGACCACAGTTTGACTACAGTTTGGATTCTTGTTCATTTCCTTGTCGGGGTCTGGATTATCTTCATATACATCGCATGGTTGCCAACTTGCATTGTGATTCGGGCGTCACTCATTCCATACTATCTTTATCCTGTCTATTCATCTCAGCATTAGTGCGCGCATTCTTTTCGAACCATGGAGCATATGCTAGCACTGATTTTCAAGAGAGATTTCGTGGCATCTGGGTTTCTGTCTTTAAGGAGGCTGGGCGGCATTGCGAAGATCTTTGCAGATCACATCGTTACCTCAGAGCACCTACAGTGTGTTTGTTTATGGAACTCATGACTTTAAAAACACATAGTGTCCAATATTTAAGCATCTCACGTATCTCAACGTCATTGGAACAATCCCTGGTCAATATAGGTTCCTGGCGCCGTTTCTGTTTCGCTTCTGTTACCGCCTAACCATGGCATGATGGTCGCGCCATACCTTACAAACACTCTAAGCCCACCCACCAACAGGATTTCTAAATCCGCAAATCGAAAGGCATTCGTCAGAATTATTACACATGGACCTCGCCTGAATCCCGGGTCTGTCGCTTCTCCTTCGTTTTCCTTCGTTCTCCTTCTGTTCTCCCAGACATGGCCCACTCAGTCCCCATCGATGACTTTTGTGAATGTATCCGTTCCAACCCTTTCCCCTTGTATAAACAAACTCTTGTTGCCGAGGGGTTGCATAATGCGCCACGGCTGCTTTTGTACACTCAATGGCGAGAAAGACGATTGGGGCGGCGCAGATGGGATGTATTAGCCCCGGCGTCTTAATCAGGGAATTAAAAAAAAAAAAAAAAAAAAGGTCGTTCCTAGGCCCGGCCGTCGAGGTACGCTGTGGCGTGTGTATATGTCGCAAGTTAACACAAAGAGACGAAGGGAAGTTGAAGTATAGACAATGCGGTCGCGGATAATTTCATTTTGATCGTTGCAATTGCGTAACGGGAAAATCTAAGAGTTAAACGCCTCGAAGAAATAAATAAAGCCGAACAGGAGGAAGGCCAGGGCGCCTCCGATGGTTACTGCAGTGGTTGATACGTCAGCACAGCAAACAGGAAGAAGAAAAACAGATGAGGGAGGACATATGAGGGCAATGGGACAGAATCGGATAAGACTACCTACCGACTTTGAGGCTGACCCGGCCAGCGATGGCGCGACCTCCAATGACAGCGACACCAGTGCAGATGCCGTGGCCCGTCATGGCTCCCAAGGTCACCCACCAATAGTCCTGGCCGGCAGCCATGGCGATGGTGGCAATCTGGGAGCGGTCACCCCACTCTCCGAGAAAGGTCATGACGAAGGTCTGGACCCAGGCGGGGCTAAGAAGGAGGGAGACGAGGTTGCTAAGGCCCTGGAGGGCGCCGGTGAGGGAGGGGCCGTAGCGGGTGCGCGAGGGGCTGCGGGAGGGCGACGACGAAGGGGAACGGGGCGGGGTGGGGAAGCGGTTCTGCGAGCGCGACTGACGACCGGTGTGACCGTGGCCACGACCGTGCCCGTTGCCGAGACCGTTGCCGAGCCCCATCTCGAGAGCATGCGGCGAGACGGAGGCCGAGTCGCTGCGGTGGCGGCCGGCGCCCATCAGTACGGCCTCCTTCTCCTTCTCGGCGAGCTCGCGCTCGACCTCGTGTAGTTCCTCGGTGACGCCCTCGTTGGGATCCATGGCGAGCCCTTCGCGGAAGAGGCGGACGCCGAAGACGAAGAAGAGGCCGGCGGCGGCGAAGGCGGTGAGGCGCTGCGGGATGAGGGTGGGGACCGCGTGGCCCAGGACGGCGGAGAGGACGGTCATGACGAGGAGGGCGCTGAAGGCGGCGGAGAAGACGACCATGCGGTCGTGCTTCATGGCCATGAGGGCGGCTACGAGGAAGGTTTTGTCGCCGACCTCGGAGACGAGGATCATGGTCAAGGAGAGGATGTACGAGTGGAATGGTTGGATGATGCCCTCGTCAACCTCATCGCCTCCAGGCGCCGTGACGGGGATGTAGGGTTCGGACACGCTGAGGTGGTCTTTGATGGCGGAGTCGGGGATGGGAGGGGGTTCGTCGCTAGAGGTATCAGAAAGATGGGCAGGTTTCTATGGGGAGAGCAAACATCGAGCTTAGCATTTTCCGCTGGCCTTAGGTGGGGAGGGTTGAAGGTAGACGATGGGGCCGGGAAATAAAGTAAAGCTCAGCTTACCTGAAGACCGGCTACCTCGTCAGCTGTTGTGTCGTCGTCATGGTCGTCGTCGTGGCCACTGTGATTCAATATCGTCTCCTCCTCGCTCTGGGGTGAGGGTGGCACCTCCTTTGGGCTCTCTGGTGTATTGTCGAATGTGTCGCCTGTCCGACCCCCCTGTGCTTTGCGCTCCTTCTCTTTCTCGCTCACGCCCCCTTCGGTGCCGGTGGTGCCCTCCCTTGGTTTGGGCCGGTCGGGGTCGTCCATGACGCCGTCGTGAGGCTCAAGAACGGGTCTCCCATCAAGGAGGACTATGTCGTCTGGATTTTCCTCGAGAACATCAGTCTGCGCGTCGTCCTCGTCGCGGCTTTTGTGGGAATCGACGAAGGGGCCTTGATGGGGCATCCCATCGTTGCCATCGACTGGGGCATCCCTAGTGCCTCCGGCCGCAAGTTGTCTCTTGAGGATGGAGTTGAATGAAGAATCCGCAGGCTCAGGTATGGTTCGGATCCGACTTTCGGTGGATGAGGATGGGTCAATGGCGAGGACGGCGACGAGGGAGGGGACGAGGAAAAGGAAAAGGGAGGAGGGTTGGGTGCGAAGCCTCATGTTGGATGGCACGGTGGATAGGAGTCGGGTAAAGATGAAGGAAGAGAGGAGAAAAGAAAAGAAAAGTTAGTAGAATTCAGTAATCCGCTAGAGCAAGAGAATGGTAGAATTCTAGCCCCGGGGGGACTGCAAAGAAACTATTTCGCGATCCAAAAAGTGAGGCACAGAATGTTGACAAGTACGAGGGTACGACGAATTCAAGGAGCTGGGCCAGAAAATTATGGGCGTTTCACGGTCACCAACTTAATCGAGTGGACACGCGGCAGTTACTGCCACGGGTACACTTGCTCAGTACCTATTTATAGAGTAAACCCCCCTTTGTCCCACGCTGTGGGTTCGCTGGGGCAGCTGTTTTGTCCAACAGAGCCATTACGTAATTCGCCATTTTTGACCCCTTTTCAATGTTTTCCAAAACCTCAGTGGATTTGCGTTTGCGACTCCGGCTTCTCGATTCCCACTCCACATGCTCACCCGTAAACAGTCCGTGTCGGGTGCATTATTCGATGATACCTCGGTCATGTATGGTCACGTCGATTTTCCCAGGACACAATATTAAAGACACGTCGTACTCTCATCATAATATCGTTATTTTTGTCATGTACCGATTGCCTCTTCCTATGTGACAACCAACTTCCTTGTCCACCGGTGTGTTTCTGTAAGTTCTTGTTGCCGTTATATCTACCTACCAGAACCTCCATCACCATTACAATGCTATACATCATACATGGCCGGATATCCCAGTCTCCTTCTAATATCACAGGTTTGACCCGCACATGTTCGAGCCCTCCTTCAAAACGGCACCTCCGACCTCAGAGTGGCCGCAGTGCGAACAAGGAGGGCTCAACACTTCAGGAATCTCCCCTTCGAAGAGTTCCTCACGGTAGACGTAGTACTCGCGGTAGTACTCACGAGGAAGTCCGACTCAAGTGGGCAAGAATATCCACAGCTACCTGTGATGCGCTTAAGGTGGTCTCGTTACTTCGTACAAAGCGCCCAGTGGTGGAGTCTGGAAGGATATAAGGACTCTTGGTTCGGCCACCCTGATGATGATGGTGATGCAAAACCAGCTGTCCTATCCGTATATTAAGATACCCTAACGTAGGCTGGGCCTCGCCAGGGGCATCTAGATAGCCGGAGCCCTTCCAGTATCCCAGAAGTCGCACTCCGGCGTCTTAGCTGCTCCAAAATCGTGATCCAGTAGACATGGATGCAGCACTCGTGATAGTGGGTTGCTACGAGATCAGATTTTGGCAGGGATTACAGAACGCTGTGAGATGCTCCTAAGACCTTGTTTCTCTTTTTTCGCGCCTCCATGTCCTTCCCCCGGGATCGTGGGGGTATCTTTTCATCTCGATTCGCTACCTTTTCCACCTTTTCCCGCTCCAACATTCCCTGTTAATTACGCTCTTCCTGCACCTTCTCTGAGGAGATATCATCCCCAATCCAGACCTCAACTTCCACCGAATTTCCCCATAATCGAACGCCTCTCCTTCCGGCACGGAGTACAGAAGGAGCACCACCTTTATGGTAAGTCTTACGGTCCATGATGAGGTCTTCGTCAACTCTCCAACACAGAAAAGAGGCCTCAGACAGTAATAGCATCCAGCTGACGCTATGCGCCACCTTTCCTTGCTTTTTGCTTTTTTTTATTGGCACCATACATTCCCACCGTTATCCGTTATATCTTTTGGCCAACGCATTCGTGTTATTGTTAGCACGCTTCTTCTTCCTGTATCATCGTTTCCCCTCCGCAGGAGCGTTTTGACTGTGGCGCATTCCATTTATTATTAACTAATTTTTGGTATACATGAGAACTGACAGCTCTTCGCCAGAGCATCCGCTTCCCTATCCATCCAGGACCATCCTATCTGACTGCCAAGATGCCAATCATATCGAGCCAGGCACCAGGCGATTGGTACGTTTAGACGAACGTCGTTGGCTATCCTTAATCCTGAATAGCGCACCTGGAACGGAACCTGGACCGGTGAATGGCTTCCTTTCATGCCAGGACCCCGGACCTGACTCTGGACTCTTCCTCATGACCAATTGCGCTCTTCACGAAGACACGCAATTTCTCGCCCTTTCTGTTTACTGATCAGCCAAGCCGGTAGGCTACTCACGTGCTGTGCGGAATTGATGTTGGGCACGACGAATAGCTTCAGCCAAGGCCAAAAGCCAAGGTCAGGCACCGACAGCAATCTGGCTGTCTTTGCCGCGAAATTAAGTTCGTCGTTGACATCGACTCAGGAGGAAGCTTGGTTGTTCAGACTTCTTCCCTTGGCGAAGACCTTGCAATGCCACTGGGCTGTGCTATTCTTCCGTGAAAGACAGACTGCGCTGGGCTGTCTGTTCTGTGTCCCGCTTGTCTTCTGCGTAAGGTACGAAATGAGGAAATGCGGATGATGACGGACATTTTACGAAAAGCAAGAACGCACTCACTCTCAGATTCCCATGCTTGCATTGACATCTCCCCCGCAGGACCAGATCCAGGAAATTCATGGAAATGTGCCCAGAGAGACGGGCTAGCCCAGTCTTGGTTCGAACCTTGATATGTTTTGTTTCGACCCTCTGAAGACGTTAACCTGCAAAGGCAGGGTCACCCGTTTGGACGTCCTGTCAACAAATTCAGGCCGTTGGCTTAGATCCCGTTATTAACTTTCCCCACTCGATGCCGTGGTGAACGTGCGGATGGATGTCCAGGCTTCCCCCTTGTTTTTTGGTTACCCCAGAAGGTTTCTCCGGCGTCTACTCCGTTCCTTATCGCGTTTTGTACCAGGGCGACCTGGTAAGCCTCGTCGTTCACACAGCACGAGGCTTCCACGAGCCTTGGCCCGGAAGAAGATTTTGGTAGTGCAATGGGGACGCCTCCGTCAACACGATCACCTGAGACTCCTCTATATCTCCCCTCTATATCTCCTGGTTATTTCTCACCCCTCTCCTCTGCTGCCGCACCCGCCGCCCTTTCCCTACCTGTCACAGCCATTTCTTATCCACCTCAAGCAAGTGTTCATCTAACCTCCTGGACCGATACTACTGGTCTCTTAACCGACGTCCCGGGCTATCTTTGAATCTGTACCTTGGCTCGCAAACAATTTAGTCCGTCAAAACGCCGCGATTCTTCGGGACACCTCTAATACAGCACATTTGGCCGTCGAGCTCGCGAACCAAGAGCGAAGAAAAGACGCCAAAAACAGACCAAAATCAAAACACCAATCCGGCGTATACACACAGGATTGTATACACACAACATCCCGACATCGCAATGTGTGAGTGGTACCGCCGGGACTACGGATGCGGGCACTACCTCATCGGTGCAGCGGCCTGGTGCCCGGCGTACGGGCACACGCATCGCCGCTGCACCGTCCGCATCGCATACACCGACTTCACAGAAGACGAATGCGCTCGCTGCGCCAACAAAAAGACCCGGGCCCCTGTTCCGTGGGAGCACATGATCGACCGGAGCAGGGCTCCGAAGAGTTTCGAGTGGCTGCGCGGGAATGTGTGACCACAGGGAGCGAGGGAGGGAGAGCATGGAGAGCGTGTCCAGGATATCCGAGCCGCCACTTTGTGGAGATTTGAGCATTTTACCGGGTTTGCGTTTGGGTTTTGGTTTGCGGCGTTGTATCTGAATGTGCAAAGCAAGCATTGTTGTTGACTTTTGTGTCTGTTTTTGACTTGGGGGGTTTCTTGGGTTGACCTTTTCTTCTCCATCTACTTGTTGCCGACCATTTAGCGAAGAGTAATATATTGGCGAACAAACGTTTCAAAGATTTCTTTCCCATCTCTCATCCGTTAAGTTCTGAGCCGACGGTGGGCGCCTGTTGACCTTTACTTGGTACGGCGGGATTCTCTCGATGGAAGGAAGCCTCTTCTGTCCGGGCGTCTGCGAGGACCAAAATTGACAAAAAAAATATCGTCCCGGGGAAACGGCAAAAGATGTGGGCGCCATCCGGGGATTGAACCCGGGACCTCTCGCAAGCAGTGCTTTCGGGTGTTACCCTAAGCGAGAATCATACCACTAGACCAACGGCGCGTCTCCCTGATTGGATCAGGGGCTGGATGACTTGTTGGGGAATTCGTCGACAAATTCCCTTATATACCCTGTCCACTTTCATTCCCCTTTCCGCGACCCTTCCTTATCGTCATCTCCGTTGCGTCGTCGGAGAGCCGGCCGGGGCAAATTCAGCTTTGAAGTTCTGTCTCATTGATGCCCTTTAATAACGCGAGATATTGTTCATTCGTATGGTTTATCCACGGTCTCAGCAAAGCCTTCACGTGCACTAGCATGGTCCAGGATTCCCAGAAAGGCCACTGCATTCACCTGAGCTGTCCCTGAACGATGGTCCATCTACAACTTTGATTTCAGCACACATACCCGGCCCTTTTATTGATGACTGCTCTGAACTATGTAATGTGATAGACCGGCTATTGTATATACATATAGCCAGCGCGATGTATTGGTTACGGAGTTGAAGGTCGAAGACTATTTAGACGGGGCTATATCAACACGAAAAGGCGTGCATCCCTTAATTAACCAGAAGTTAAAGCTTTATCCGGTTAACACGTTATCCCGCAAAGTCCATCGAACCTCATGGATCATCGTCACTCTTCGCCTCCACCGGTTTTGCAAGGTGCGGCGCCTTGAGCTAGCATCCGCCCCGGTCAGTCTGTCGGCTGCTCTCGCCGGGACACCTCCGCCAGAGTCGTCTCAAGGAGTTCTATGTTGCTGGTGTCGACGCTCGTAAATGAGCCGGAAGGTACTCTATGTCGTCATCGGTCGTCGTTGGGTACCGGAGTACTATGCCCGTTATTACGGCGGCACGAGAACATATCGTTATCGGCTTCACTGAGGTAAAGCCCGTCCATGAATGGAAGTAGATCACAACAGTCGGGTGTCTAGACGTCTCCTCTATCTGCCGGAATTGATTAATGGGAATGGAAATCTTCTAAGATATGACGAAAGGGTAAGGCTTCTGGTGTTGATCCCCTGGGTAAGGTCATTATATGCTGCTCCTGATGTTATCGCGGTGTGCAGGTGGTGACGTTCATTGCATATACGGCAGGGAGGCGTTCCAGAATCAAAGGAAAGCCTTTGAAGACCTGCTAAGCCCTGCCACATCTTCACGCTGCAGCCATGCTAAATACAGGGGAAGCGGCTGCGTGAGAATGAGGTGTGACAGATCTGATATATATTCGACGCTATATATAAATCCTGAAAGTGCTGCATATGAATTATCCACGAGAATTAAAAGGTCTATAGTTAGTCAGATCGGAATGATAGTGAGATGGAAAGATAATCCGCTTCTGAACTGATGCCAGTACAAACTTGTACAGGTATAGTTTCTCGGAGGGCCCCGGTGTTCCAAAGAAAATAGTGGGCAAAAGAACTCCTGACCCAAACGTGGGGAGGGCTTTTGCACTAACTGCAGCATGCCGCTTATCCGGTCCAAAGGGAACAGATTTCCTGCCGGCAAGCCAGAGACAACAGCTAAGAGGCCAAAGAGTAACGATTAACCACAGTCTTTCGAGGAACGAAGGAATTCAACCAGCCTCACTTCACATACTGATCCAGATGACGCAACATGAGCCAATACTGTCACATCTCATCTTGTCACAGCCTGATCCAAGACGGCCAAGTTCGCGGTGATCCAGGACGGAGTCAAAGAAAGGAAAAGAGCGATCTCGACTGGCCAGTCGGAAGCACTGTTGCCGCTATGCGAATGATTCTCTTCTCCTAGGTCACCCGCTCTCCTATCTACAATGCTAGAGTACACAAAGGGAATCGAGGAATAGCAGAGTCGATTATAGCACAGACAGGTCGCCAAATCTCTCCTATGTGGGACGTTAGCAAACTGCCAACCTTTCTGGTAAAGATGGGACCAATAAGTGTAATTTTGTACCTTGTAGCCCGGCACGGACCAGCGGCCCTTGGACACGAGCTCGGCCGTCTTCTGCTCGACGATGGGGGCAGCCTTGCCAATGTCCTCCTGTTGGTTTTGTCACGTTGGTCAGCGATCTGTTCGGATCATCTTCACTGTTCTTCCCATCCGATTCTCGAGGACCTCTTCTTCCGTCTCTTAACCCGAGTTCGTAACATACCGTGGTGAGATCCTCAAACGGCCGGGCGGTCTCAATGTTGGCCAGGGTCTTCTCGAGGTCCTTCAGCTCGAGGCCGACCTGCTCCTTGGTGGACTCGGCGTTCTTGACGGCCTCGACCTCGAAGGCCTCGATGGCCTTGATCTGGCGGTTGACGTCGTAGGTGGCGGGCTTGAAGGCATTGAAGCGCCTCTCGATCTCGTCAACGACGGCCTGGTTCTTGAGCACCGAGCGGTACTGTGCGAAGTCGACAGTGGTCGGGAGCTCAGACAGCTGCTGCAACTTGCGGCGCGCGTCCTCGTTGCGCTTCTTGAAAGCCTGGAGAGAGGCCACCGTCTGGCCCCGGAGACCGAGGGAGGAGGTCACCTTGACCCAGTCGACCTTGAGCGCTGCGCTTCGCTGTTGGTTCGGAAGAAGAAATGAATTAGCTCAACGCCGTCATCGTGGCCCGGCGGCGCCGTCCATTGTAGCCTTGGTCGATAGAGCAGTATTCATCGGGATATCAATTGGGATCTCCACTGCTAAGGGAAAACTTACTGCGGCCATTGTGAAGATCTGTTGGACGATATTCCAAACGTGAATGGGGGGGAGATGGGATGCTGGTTGTCGTGAGGTTCCTTTGCCAACTTTGCCGAAGTTAGCGGGAAACAATCGGGTCGTCGGGTGTCATGTGAATAGTCACGTGACGTTTCCGGGTCGCAACCACGTCGTCCTCCAAACCATGCAGGTAATTACAGAGTACACGCTACGTGCGGAGTGCGACGACATGGATAATCTTCATATCGCGGGCTAAACATTCCCTGACAAGTGTTGTTTCTGAATGAGATGGACATCCAGAAGGCTTCTGGTTCTTTCATCTGGGTCCGAGGGCATTTTTGTTTTGTTCGTGAGATTGGCATTAGTGAATGCATCACAACACGGCACAACAATTACACCACGATCAGGAACCACTATGAACAAATGTTACACTTTATCAAGAGAAAATTGATTTGATCTCTTTGAGTGCCACAGACTCCTCGTGCACTTTATGCACGAACTGGTCCGCCTATCCGTTTTTTTTTTTTGGTTACCGATGCGTCATCATATCAAGAAGAGCATGTACGCTCACTCTTTCCGAACCAGAACCCAGGCAGCCACCGTTGCCTTAGATACTCAATGCCATGATGGAGTTGACAATATCATTGTCGTTTTCCTTCAGCGCCTTGATGGCCTTCTTCCGAGAGACGCTCGCCTGGTTCATAACGAGCTCAATGTCCTTCTCCTCAATGCCCGTGGCATCTACATCCTCGTCATCCTCTTCGTCTTCTTCCTCTTCCTCCTTCTTGGCCTCCGGAGCGGCGGCCTTGCTGGGCTCGCCGTGGCTGTGGCCAGCGTGATCGTGCTCGGCGTTACCGGCGGCGGCGAGCTGCTGAGCGGCAGCCGCCTGGGCGGAGGCGTTGAGGTCCTCGATCTTGGCCTCACCAAAGACGCTGAGAGGTGGGGGTGGGGTATCAGCATCTGAGCGCAAAAATACACCAAGGCGGGGGAGAAAAGGAAAAAGTCTCACATGTAAGTGTTGCTGTTAGGCGACTTGTAGACCTCGGGGTTGTTGATGACGAAGAGGATCTGATTGTCCCACCCGATAATTAGCAACCGTGGTGCGCATTCACCACGTAGTTGTCTTTCCCAGACAAGTACTACGCCAGTAGGCTATGTACTCACGTTCTTGGGGCGGCGGAGAGTGACACGGGTGATGCCCTGGACTCGGGTCAGGTGCAGCTTCTCAAGGAGCTTGCGGGCCTTCTTCTCGTTGCGGGACTGGATAACGGTGGTCGAGCTGCCGGAAGGAATACCCTGGGCCTCGCCCTCACCCTCGGCTTCAGACTCGGATTCGGAATCGGAGCCAACCTCCTCAACCTGGGCCTTCTTGGGGTCCTCCTCGGGGAGTTCTTCAATACGGGGGTTCGCCATCTTGTCTCAACTAATAAATGGTGGTACGTGAGGAGTCAGTCAGATTTGTGAGATCGCGGGGGAGGGCGCAATGATTTGATTTGGTGGGTTCCTTTGTGTGGAGCGAGAAATGGCACAGACATGTGAATTCCCGCAGCTACAAAGTATGTTCCGGGATACTTCGAACGTGCGTTTCGCAGGATTGACTTACCGAGATTCAATGTCAAACGATCGTCCCTTGTTATCACTGTTTTGTTCACAAGCCGCTGTGGTGATGCTCAGGAAAGAACGAAATTCTAGGGTTTGGCAGCAGACCCCGCTTACTAAGTCTGCTTAGTAATCACTTATTCTCCGCAACTTCCACATGGAACAAGTGGGGGGTCACTTTCGCGATACCAACCGGCCCTTGTCGACGACAGGACGAGGCTGCGGTCAATGGGTCATGTAGTAGTAATTTAATAGAAATCATAGAAATCAGAACGCTCCAGGAATTACAATATCACGGCATTTTACAAGGTAGTATTTTCGCCTGGGCCGCTATGGGGAATCCCCAGAATACCGAGTCTCCCTCACTGGTTGCCATGAAGTATTCATTTCTTTTTCCTCTTTCCGTATCGACGCCGGTCATCCTGGTGATGATTGTGACATACACCCCTTCCAGTGCGGAGGAAAAGAAGAGAGAAAAAAACGCAGCAGAAGCCTTATGCCGCCGTTGTTGTTGTGATGCAGACCATTCCAGGTTCCCATGTTGTCCACGCTCTAAAGCGAACCAACCATTTGCCCAGGGCAGTCGACTCGCCAGTTTTACCACGATTTCGTTTTAGGACCTCGTAGCGGCAGTCCCTTTTTGTTTTCTTTACGCCGAGGCCTTGATCTTAGCCAGCTCGGTGCGTTCGGCGAAGCGGCGCTGCTTCTTGAGGCGCATCACCTTGAAGCGGTCGAAGTCGGTAAGGTTCTTCCTCCGCTCGATCTGAGTCCGGCGCTTGTACCAGTTGGTCTGCTTCCACTTCTCGTCGATGTTGGCCTCCTGCCAGAACTTCTTGAGGGCTGCATGGCGGACGCCACGGGGAAGTCTGTCGACAACGAGGGAGGAGAGGAGGGCAGAGGCGAGGGGAAGCGATTGACGGGGAACGACGAGATCGGGGTTTGAGGAGGGGCCCTCGACCAGGACCTGTGTGCGAGAGCGTGTGTCAATATCGGTGCAATTCCAACAAAGCGACCACACGAAAGATGCCCGAATTGGAGAACCCCCAGGACGCAAATATGTTCAACGTACGCGCTTGTGGTCGATGATCTCGACGATGGCGGCCAGACGACCGGCGCATGGGTGGCCGTCCTGGATGAGGACGACGCGGCCGACCTCAACCAGGCGCCACTGGGATCCCTCGATGGTAGCGTCACCCATTTTTATTGTCGATCTAGAAGGGGGTGTTTTGTCAGAATCGTTGATGATATTATATTACAAGATCGAAAGCGTGTTCAGGTGTTGTTGATTGCTTACCCGAAGACGATCAAGTGCTTGGTGGTGTGTGTTGATTGTCGGGGACTTGGGCTTGAGGAGCTGCACACCAATCGACAACTTTTTGGCAGGTGTAACTTGTGCGGACGAAATTCAATCCAGGCCCTAAAGTGGCTGGTGGCACGGACCATCAAACAGGCTCACCGTCAGGTGGGGTCAGGTACTATGCCGAGGTTCTACCGTGTCCCCATCCAGACCCGCTCTTTGGCTTCAGGGAGAGCTTTTCTTCTTCTATATGACCTGCCCTACTCCCTCCCGTTCAGCTCTCTTCTTCTTCCCATTCTTTCTATCACTCTGCCTGGTTGATAGACAGATCAGGTCAATCGGATTGACCAAAATAGCGAAGCCGCTCTGAAAAGGTTTGTGAAGACTTCTTCCCTCTTTTTCTTGCTCGCGTATGATGATGTAATTTGCGATTGATTCCACTTGATGGCTCTCTTTCGCCGGAGTAGCTATATCATGTGAATATATGATATTCAATTCTTACATATTCTGACGCTTTATGTTGTTACTTTATGTTCCCAGACATGGCATCTAGCAACGCATATGACCAGGCACTGACTGTTCTTAGGTTCGAAGAGTTTTTACAAACTGAAATCTGTCTGAGGCTACAAGAGCAAGCTGTTTTGAGGCGTCAATAATTGATAGCTAGTCGCCCTAAAATAATGACGAAAAGAATCGTTTTTACATCGATGCACTCCCAACATGTCTTTCCTGAGCACCTAGTACTGACCTTAGCTCGTCTCAACAAATGTTTACGACCCAGACTTTCTGCACCATAGGAATGCTGCCTCGAGCCGATATCTTGCTGTATCGATCTTGGGATGCCCTCATCAATATTGTATCAATTCACATATTACAATGGTCCATGACCTGACAGCTGTGTTCTGTCCTGCCCTCACGCCCTGCCCTTCCGCTTCAATTCGGCTTCCTCCTCTGCGGCCAATTCCGCATCTATCTTTGCGCCTTTAGACGGGTCGTTGCCGTGCATCTTCGCCTGGAGGACACTGATTGTCAGACGCGAGCTTGTACGGTCAGGGGAACAATGCCTGTCATACCGGTAGAGTTGGATCCCGCTTCGACATCTTGGTTTCGGGGTCTTCACGGTCTTCGTCCTTCTTCTGTGTCGTGGTTTTTTGAGTGTCAGTTCAGTATAACCGAAGGCGGGAATGGGTCTTCCCGCGGCGTTGTGGGATGTTGCTTACCTCTGCTGCTGCTAGCTTGTTGGCAATGGTTCGCTCATCCTCTGAAAATATGTCAGTGAACCTGGCCTTCAAAGGAATGGTAATGCTTCCCATCTTCTCTCGTAGGGTGGCATGGTCGTGTCACGTACTCGAATCGAGGCTCTTGTGGGAGTGAGGCTGGCCTTCGTTGTACCTGTCGGCTTCTTGCATTTCGGACGCCTTGACTTGTCTCTGGTCGCCGGCCTCATAGACCTGGGAGTTACCAACGTTCGAGTAGCCAGACATGGTGATGTGGTAGTGGGTGTAAGATGAAATGAGCTGAGAAAGGGAAGAGGAGTGGCAGTGTAAAAGCTGATTGGATTAGAATTGGAAACTCAATTCTCGTTACTGTTGAGTGTTTCGTGAAGCAGAGAAAGATGGTATCAAGTGTTAATAAATGCCGAACGCCGTCTCCTTTAAACTCCGTTATCTGAGCTCTCCCACCGTACCTAAGGTAAGGTACCTTAGTTACGTCACTACATCATCCCCTCGCTCTTACCCGTTCCTCTTCCCCGAGTCCGTCCCCATATCATGTATCTGTGTTCGTGGATTGACGTTTTCTGGACAAAGAAACACCTTGTACGTCATAGAGGAGTCCAAGTATCCACGATAAGTATCCACGACTTGATACAGTCTTGGGAGAGTTGCGGGTTTGGATGTACCCCAGTACATCATGATTAGCTAAGACGGTTCAGTTCATCTAAAATCTACTCGACCTCTCGTGAAAATCGAATTACCCTCAACACAAGAATAGGTAGCGAGTCTGCATTATCATATCCACTCAGCACTCAGGAGGAGCGAGTGCTGTCCTCAACCAGGTTCGAGCGATTCGGTGTCCACTCTTGTCAGCATGACTGCACTTCAGCGCCCTCGAGGGGCAGGCGTCAGGGAAGCAGCGTCTCTGGGCTCTACGGCTAGTTAGGCTTGGATGCCCAATGCCGCCAACTTATTCGTATATTGGCAACGTCCGAGTCGGAATATCTTACGATGTCATGGGGTCATCGCGGCGGCATTTTTCTCACGCTGCGCGAGCTGCTATGCCCTCTCCGCCCGGGACGAGGTCTCCGCTGACGGCTACGGCTACAGATTTTCCCGTCCTCTGTCGTACACGTCCGTCCGCTGTGTCGAGAATGGTGATTTATGATCGGCTTCTACTGAGTAGTATCCACACCCAGGACAGGGGCCGTGAGACGGACCGTTTTCGTCCCTTGCTGAAACCCTCTGCAGAGGAAGGTGTTAGCTACACACCGCTGCGACCGCTGCGGGCCCCCTCTGAGCATGCTGCATGCATGCTCTAGTAACGCAGCTTGCCTGAACATCACCAGTGGGTACCGTCGTTCTTGTTGGAGGGACCCAGAAGAAATATCATGCATATGTTGGTCGGCCTCCTCTCCAGCGCTCAGCCAGGAGAGCTAGCTGCCTCTGTCTCTATCACCACAGCAGGTCCACTTGCATATAAGTCGTATACAACAGCATTTGGAGACAGTATTGACAACGGAATTGGAACAGCATCGGCAATCAATGCACTCTATTCTACTAAATTTCAAAGAGAACCCGTAAATCACCAGAGATCTATCGCACTTTTTCGATTCATACTGCATTTCGACACCTTCGCTGTGATGAGGCAGACTCACATGGTTTTCTCGGCCAAGCCGGGAATGAGTGCGTCTCCTCCCTATGTGGCCTTTGTCGTCCTCGTACACAGTTCCTGGGAGAAGGCAGATATCCTGATGAAACGTTCCATCATGCAGGCCACTTGCGTCCTCTCTGTCTTCTTGCTTCCAAGATCGCATCAAGGCAGCCGGTTATCATATCTTTCCTCGTCGCCAACGTCGGAGATATCTACGACAAGCTTGCCCGCGAGCTACGCCGGTACCAAACCGATGCGGACGAACCCTGTCCCGGCGTTATCAGGTAGGCCCATGAGCTACTCGTCTCCTACTCCCCACCTACAAGCAAAGGTATGGGAAATACTGTGCACGGGGGCTGATCTACCACTTCAATATGGCCAGACTCCTGGCCGTTGGAGAGTTAGTTGGCGAAAAATCGGAGCTTGAAATGAAGCTAGGCTTCCGGCGAGTTTGGAAATGTGCCTTTGACGAAACACCTATGCACTGTCACAGGACCGGCGCGGTTTTCCCGCCCGTTCCTCGTCCTCTGCTGGTTTTGCTCGATGTAAGCTGCAAGCTTCCTTGCCCAGCCTTCTCAAATGCCGCCCGCTGTTAAGGATCCCCTCAGCTCAGTTCTCTGTGCGGCAAGCTTATCGACAACGTTCTCGCAGGGCTTCCAGTACACCTGGTTCGATGTCGTGAGGGACTTCAAGCCGTCCCCTCCCATTCTCCAGTGGATGAGCATGTCACCACTCTCACTACTTCGGTTCGCGGGACCTCCTGAATGCGGGCCGATGGGCGACGCTCTCCGCGACTTTTATGATGGCAAGGTCACGACGGCGCAAGTTCAGCGTCTTGAGACCGCAGGGAACATTATCAAGCTACCTGGAATTGCTCCTATGTATGACTGGGAGTTCCAGCCAGAGGAGCTGAATCTGGCAGTGAAAGAGAACATTTGGGACAAGATCTCGAGAGTGGCGAAGTACGTTCTTGAAGGGCTCCTGATAATGGAAGCTTGGCAACAGCTACAGGTCATTTCTAACTGTTATTCCCTCCCAGGTTCGTGCACGACGCTGACGGGTTCGTCACAACATGGTCCGTTTCCTACGACAGGGAGGAATGTTTAAGAGAGTTCAAGGCCTATGTCAACTCGATACGCGGACGCCCGGCTTTTCACCTGGGACCTCTGCTTCCTTTGATTGACGGCAGCGCCGACTTCAATAGTCAGTGTCTCGCGGCAGAACAACTTAGCATGCCTACCGAGTCTTTCGAAGCAACCATGACCTTCCTCGACCGCATTGCAACTGAGCGTGGTGCAAGGAGCTTAATGTACATCAGCTTTGGGAGTGAGCATTGGTGTGTTTAGACCCTCCCACTTTGAACTGTTCTTTTGCTGTCTCGTCCCGAAACCTCGTTGAAGACTCGAAGCTGCTGACTTACTATTGCCTTCCTGCAAGGCCGTCTTCCACCGAGCGACTCTACGACCTTCTCATGTCTCTGAAGGCTAAAGACATCCCCTATGTAGGATAACTGTTGCCTCATGTCACGTTGACTGGTCCTGTGTATACGCCCTTCTGACGCTTTAGAATACTAATGACCCCGTTTTCTAACTTTAGATTCTGGCTCATGCCCGGTGCCCGGAGGCTGTTATCAGGGACTTGATAGCAATGTTCGGGGACCCCAGGCTGAACCTCTTTATCAACTGGGCCCCCCAGCAGTCCATACTATCCCACAAGGTGCGAGGTAGCACGCATAGCCCTGATTAACCCTTATCCTTTGGACCTCGTCTCTCCCGTATGCAAGCTGCCCTTAAGCCCAGAGCTGGAACTCATCCGTTGTTATACTCTAGGCGTGTGGCGTGTTCCTTACACACGGCGGTCCAGGCAGCACACTGGAGGCTGCAACCCAGTCTGTCCCGATGTGAGTATAGCGGAGGACTACAACAGTGCCATGCGCTTTTTCTCTTTCCGCAGCCACTAACAAAAAGCCTCCTGACAGGATTTGTTGGCCGTTTCCTGTCGACCAGGCTGACAGCACCTGTCATGTCGTCCAAAGCCTGGAGATAGGCTGGGAGCTTCGGGAGGTGAGAAGCGGCGACGCCGGTAGGAGGCCGGTTCTCGCAACGGGTCGCAGCCATGGCCACGATCGCGACGCGGCCAGAGCCGAGTTCAACCGTGTTCTTGACGAAGCGTTCGGCCCGGAAGGAGAGAAGAAGCGTGAGAAGGCGCGGCGTCTGGCGGAGGAATTGGGCGCGTGCTGGTCCCCGGGCGGACATGGCTCGAGAGGATTGAGCGACTTCTTGCGGACGTACTGCCCGTGAAGACAGGAGTTGTTTTGGACAAGCACATTCGAGACTGCACAGTGGAAGCCCAAGTCCGAATGGTCTGGAGAGCACAAAGAACCGCCAAAAAGGAAAGGCATGAGAGACGCATTGTTTCGTGTTCATTTACATTTTGCATTTACATCTCTCTCTCTCATCGTCCACTAAAGCAGCTACGTTGGCTTATGCGTAATGTCCAGTACGACGCACGATGCTATTCTCCGACAGCTTGTCCCAGTAATGCACCTCCAAGCACGATGCCCGACACATAGCAACTGCTACCTCGCCTCGAGCTCTCGTCTCGCCTTCATAATCGCGAATGGCTTTCTCCCTGACCTCCAGCCATCTGCCATCTTCAGTCCCGGCCGCGTTGGAGATTTCCCGGGCAGTCTGACACAGGTGATAGGCATCCAGGATGGCGTGGTTGAATCCTTCTCCCCTATCTGCCACCGAAGGAAAATGTCAGAACACGACATGGGAACTCACAATAAACACGCAGCCGGAGGCGAGATGAGGGAACCAAACCAGGGGCAAGATGGGGCGAGAAATAACATACACATGGACATGGTGTGCGCTGCATCTCCAACGAGGGTGACAGCACCCAGAGTACCGGTGGACGGGGAGGGGATATGCCAGTCGAAGAGACGAAGCTTGAGCACGGGGCCGTGATCGTCGGGGATGGCGTCTCTGAACACGCTGGCAATACGCGGATCGAAGTCGGCGGCCTTCTGGCGCATCACGCGTATGCGTGCGGCGTCGGTGGACAGGTCCGGGGCTGACGAGTCTCCACCCTGTTGCTCGGCGTCCTCCGCGGCGGACGTGAGCCACGACAGACAGAGCTGGATCTTCCAGAGACGCTCCTCAGGTGGCCGGGACGCTGTGCCGTTGATGTCAGGGGACTCCATGACGGAGAACCACATCCACGTGCGTGTTCGAGGCTGGCAGCCCTGAAAGAGGGTCGGGTCGAGGGCGCGGAGGGCGGCGATATACGGTTCGCGCACCACCACCGAAGTACCCAAGAACATGACGGGCAAGGGTCTCGTTGGAGCTGCCTGCAGGTCGTATAGCCGGCCCCGGATGCGGGAAGAGGAACCGTCAGCGCCGACGAGCAGGCAGCCTTTGTACTGCGTCCCGTCGGCGAAACGCGCCAGGGGGAGCCCGCTCTCGTCAACGTCGAAACCGACGAACTCCTTGCCCCAGAGGAGAGTCTTACTCTCCTCCAGCCCCGAAAGGAGCAGTTGCCGGAACCGGTCCCGTGATAGTCTCTTTCGAGTGCCGTACCCCGGGGGGAGCTTCCACTTGTACTCGCAAGTCTCGAGGTTGATGAAGACGGAGTGGCTCTTATCGCAAGACAGGCGCGGATCGACCTGCGTGTCGTCTAGCCTCTGGAGGATGTCGTCTGGAAGCATGGACAGGAGTCGACCAAGGGCGAAGTGTATTGTTAGAGCCCATCCTTGCAGACGGCTGTTGGCTGCAGTGTCACGCTCGAAGACGAGAAATGGAATAGAGTGCTAGTTCCCTCGGTAGTCAGTCTCAACTACCTATTGCGGCGCGCATACTTCAAGCCGTCGTCTGCTTGATGCTGGAGTAGTAGCTACCTTTCGAAGTCCTTGAGCAAAGACCAGACCCGCGATACCGGCGCCAATAATCAGCACGGGTGGATGGTTCACCTGTGTTGCTGGGTTAATTTTCGCCATACTTCTTCTGCTTGAACACTAAGGTGTATCGACTCTCCAGACTACGCTGGATGTCACCAACAATGCGGGTGGATTAGCGATGGGATTCGTCGCCTTCCCACCAGACCGCTTCCTTCATATGGAACACCCCACCCCATATCGGACGGGGGACGACGGCGGTGGGTTCGTAGTTCTACGGACGGTTCTCTTCCCGTCCTGTTTCTCTAGCTCCCTTACGCTTCAAAATCCGGGTGAGTCGGGTCAAGGTCTCAGCTCGGATGTCTTTCCCGTTCGAAATTCACCGCCCGTTCTGTGATTCCGGAGTCTTGTCTCACTGGTCGTCTCGGCCTGATGGACCTGTCACCGTGTCTTGCACATTGCGTAAATCACAATCAAGATCGTCGGTAATTGTGGTGTACGTAATACGACCGCCGCCATGTCTTTGAATGACAAGGCGAAGATCCTGTACGCCAGACAAACGGAGTTAGGATGCTCGTCCCGCTCCCAGCTGGACAGAAACCAATATTTCCACCGGGTATGTCGAGGCGTATGTCCTCAATCCGTGTTCGAATACTGTGTGGGGTTCTCGAAGAAATTAGCTAAGACAGTTCTGGATGACCTGTCTCAAATAACCTCGAGGCCCCTAGCAATGGCAGACTGAGCCAGCATTTGATTGAACTGGAATATTGCCAAATGCGCCTATGACCTCAAGCGGTGAATCCAGCTTTGTAAATCATTGGCCCTCCAACGATTTTACTCTCTGCTCAAAGGTTGGAAGTCTCATACATATGTACGAGAGAGAACCGGGATCACCGTCCACAACTTGCGTCGGAGGATAAGGGGAAGAAAAAAAGGAAGAAAAAAGAAGAAAAGGAGAAATTGGGCCTCTGGGTACCGAATTGAATGAGGTCATGATATTGAGAGGGCTGATCCACGCTGTATAGGTGCCTGGGGGGAGTCATTAAACAGTCTCAGGTAGCTAGGTTCGAGCCGACGGAGTCCATCGAACAAAGTAAAGTCATGGTATTCGACGTGTGAGAACAACAAAAGTGACGTTTCGCGTGCCAAGTCGGACTGAAGTCGCGACGCGAAGATATAGATCGCATGTGTCCCTGTAACTGCGGCCGGCCCGCCCCTACAGACGCGAAGCCTCGCTAAGTTCATCTTTCATCAGCATCTCCAGAGCTGGTTGGATCTCTTTACCAGTTGACCCCATCGTCTTTGTTAGTAGACGCACCAGGAAGGAGTAGGCAACGAGAGAGGATGGGCTCATATGCGTTTCCTGTCGGGTCTCAGCCAAACTTGGCTGACTTTATCCGGCCACACATCCTCAAGATGAAGGCAAGTCCATCATCTTCCATCCCGGCCCGACATACTCTTTCGCAAAAGCCATTTCTCATTCTAGGTACTTGTACTAGGCCTTCGTATCACCCACAATCGACGATGGCCAAGCACGAAAAGGCATCCTGCTGGATGCCAACGAGAGCGCTCTCGGTTCATGTCTGGCAGCCAGTCAATGGAATCAGTGGGACACGGCACCAAAGGGAAAGGGGACAGGCGACGATGATGCCGCTGTGTTGGCGCTCTCAAACTCCCTGGGCCTGCATCGGTATCCGTCCGCTTCGCTCCTGAGTCTGAAGAAACAGTTGGCGGCGTCCAGAGGCTTGCCGGCCTACTGGGCTGGCAAGATCACCTTCGGCGTGGGTTCTTCTGATCTGGTAGACACGTTGATACGTGCTACCTGCGTTCCCTCTCGAGACGCCATTCTCATCACGCCGCCGACCTTCCCCCTCTATGCCATGCGGGCTCAGCTGGACGAGGTTCGCGTGCTTACGTCCTGGCTCCGACTTGATGGCGGTGACTTTTATCTGGACGAGGACGAGGTGTGTTCACGAAAAAGAAAAAAAGAAAAAACCCTTGAAGTATAGACCAAATGGGTCGTTTGAGGATGTTCGTTACTGATTCGCTTGCCGCTTTTTCCTCTGTCGTGTTTCTAGGTCATTGGCATTTTGAGAGAGAACAACGTCAAGCTGACGTTCCTCGCCTCGCCCGGTAACCCCACAGGGACTTTGATCCCGCTGACGAGCATAAGAAAGATCTTGGAGAGCGGAGGTGAGGCAGACCCCCGGAATCCATTGATTAATTGCCTGGCGAGACATTTTAGTGCTGACGAGGGTGGCGCGTTTGTTCGACAGCACTCAAGGGCTTGCTCGTCGTCGATGAGGCATACATCGACTTCGCCGCCGGCGCAGAAAGGAGCTCGGCCGTATCACTCATGGAAGAGTTCCCTCATCTAGTGATCCTTCAGACGCTCAGCAAATCTCACGGACTCGCCGGGTTGAGGTAAGTACGACGATGCGCTCAAGAGACACAACCGTCCCTTCATTTGTCGTTCCTTGCAGTCGCTGGGCGAACCAAAAAAAAAAAAAAAAGAAAGGTTGAGTTACACCGCTGACAGAAGGCAGGCTCGGAGTGCTGTACGCGCATGAGGCCATCACGGAAGTGCTCAAGAAGGTGCAGGTACCGTTTGCCATCCCCTCGCCCTCGGCGGCCATCGCCATGGCGGCATTGTCACCTGCGAGAGAGGACGCCCGAAGAGCTCTGGTGGCTAGCGTGGTGCAGAACCGGACGGAGCTTGTGCGGGCCTTCAGTTCGCCGTCATTCCGAACCCTCGGCGCTGGCCCACCTATTGGAGGCAACTCTGCGAACTTTGTAGTGCTGCCGGTTTGGGCGCGTCCCAGGGAGGATGATCCAGACGAGTCTGAACGACAGGACGACGGGGTAAAGGTGCCCGACGGAAGTCGCGCTACGGAGGTGTGCGAGCTCCTGCGTTCTCGGCATGATATCGCTGTGCGCTACATAGGAAACAACCCCGGGTGCAGTGGATGTCTGAGGGTGACCGTGGGCACAGCTGAGGAGAATAACTTGCTTATCCAAGGATTCCTAGACGTTTTGAGGATGTGCGGTTAGGGGATTTGGGGGAATAGTTTTGCCGTTGGAGTTAGCCATCTTTCTTCAGTCTGTTCGGTTTGCCTAGCATCTGAAGAGTTGAAGAGACAGACGATTCTCTCAGTACAGCCAGAGTGTATACTTCGGATTCAACCTCGGATTCAACCTCGGATTCAACCTCGGATTCAACACTCGCGTCTTATATAGACTGAGTGTTAATCCAAGACTGTTACTTATTCCTGATGGAATGCCGTTGCTTGGTGGGAATCATGAGGGGGCGGAGATTGGAGATGGAGATGGGACGCGGGAGATGAGTCGTACAATGTAAATTACTAATCATATCGGCAACGGAATTATATATACCCGGTCCCTGTCGTCATACGACCGAAATGAGGCAAGAGTTACGTAAGGATTATGACTGCTCTATTCTGGTCTCTGATTGGAAGTCCAACTTCACCTGGTGGCGTCAAACAAGCCATGTCCATGCCCACTCAATGCGAAGCAGAAGAAGCTGCAAAATAATGTACTCCGGTCTGATCATCCCCGGCAACACCTTCGAAGCCGCGTTTCCAACAGGGCTCGTGCCTTGTCAGCCTCCCCCTTGCAGTTTCCGTCATCATCCATCAACCAGTCGCAGGCTGTTACCAGCTCCTGGCGGATGGTCGTCAGACACGGGTGGTCACCGTTGCCCGATGAACCAAGAAAAGCAAAGTTGTGACCATTGGCCAGAGATTGGTCGGCAACCCGCTGCGAAGCAGGCCGGCGCACTTCGTCATATGTGGCCAGCACGTCAGGCAGAACGCCTCGACGTGCGTCCGGGTGCGTTAGCAGGCTTGCCAGAACGAAGGCGTCTTCAATCCCTTGGCCACCTCCAAGACCCTGGTGCGGCGTCATGCCATGCGCCGCGTCGCCCACCAGCGCTACGTGGCCGCCCTTGACGAACCGAGGGAGGCGAGCAGCGACGTAGATAGGCCACCGTGAGGCCGTGTCGCCTGCGTGGTTCAGGAGGCTGACGAGATCAGGCTCCCACGACCGGAACAAGTGGGAAACCGACTCTCTGGGGACGTCGCATACCTTTGTATCCGACCAGGCACTCAAAACTTCCTCCGACACATTGTCCCACGCCGACATCTGGATTTGGTCTCCGACCAAGTTCGACGTAACATGCTTACCCCGGCCTGACCACTGTTTTCCCCGGCTGGTCAGCACATGCCGTCGTCTCAAGGCATACCGCTGTTAAGTTATCTGGCCTTTCCGCTCGACGTACATACAATTGTGAATCCCCGTAGGGCGGCATGGTCTGATTTTGCTGCGCGTAGTCGTTGTACAGCCTCGGCGTTGCAAGACATGCGATAAGCTAGCTGTCCGCTGAAGTGGTGCCGCGCAAGATCGGGCTGATCCCTGAAAAGCACCCGCCGAACTCGAGAGAAGACGCCGTCTGCCCCCACCAGCAGGTCGCATTCCGCCTTTGTGCCGTCCTCGAAGCGCAGGACAGTCGTTGTTCTACCGTCTGGCGCTGTCGTCTCATCGTAATGAGCGAGCCGCCGGCGTAGATGGAGCCCACATCGGGAAGGGTCTAACTTCCCAGCGAAGATGCTAGACATCGCCGACCTTGGAATTACAGTCGGCCCATGGCTGAGCGCGCAGAAGTGATGACCCTCTGCCCCGGCTGTATCTGATTTGCGGACCACAGGACCCTTGACTACATGCACCATAGGTATAGGTCAGAAACATTCGGTCGCTTTTGTCTCGGCATCACTTCCCGCCCCTTGCCTCGCTATAAGTGTAGATCCACATGCATGGATGCAGGGGAAAGAAAGCCATTGTCAGAACAGGGGGGCTGAGTCCCTGACAATGATTAACCCTCGGGTCTCTCGTACTGTACGTACCTTGAGTCCAGTCCGGTGCTGAGAAACCCAGATCGACACATGCATGCTCGAATCCTAGCTCGTCTCGGAGGAGATCCCAGTACCGTTTCCACACAGCGATACCAGCTCCAGACATTCTTACTTCTTCCGACGACTCGTACAAGTCTACGGACAGCTGGGATTCGTGGTCGAGGTTTGCAAGAAAGGCTGCCAGTGCGAGCCCTGAAATACCGGCGCCGCTATGTGCTCGCGAGAAGTTAGCACCCTGTTTGAAGTGTCTGGCATCCTGCGGGTACACACGACGGCATGTCGCTAAACGTACCAAATTGCGATGCGAATTTGGGCTGCATCATCGATCGCCATATTGGACGGGCAAATCTCCCCAAAACAGCCGGTGGGACGAAGCCTCGACTATGGAAAGGTAAGTAATAAAATAACAGGCCGTGGAAGAGGGTCTCAGCCTCCCATTGGTGCAGTAAGCTCAATGACCAGTCCTACTGCAAGACGTGGTTCTTGGCCCCCTTTTATACACAATATGGGAGGGTCCCCATCTCAGCCATGACCTGCAGCAACTTCACCGCTGGTTTTTTCTGTGGAGGCCAAGTTGGCCTGGGGAGGAGGGGGAGTGAACCGGACTCCCTTGTCCTGCTCCATTCGCGTCTAACTGTATCCGACTCTCACTATCCTTGCTTTTTTTTCACTGTTTCTTCATTTGTCTAAGGATATCCCGTAGTGAAACCATGGGCCTCAGCAAGCACCGACTAGGCGCTGGAGTTGTTCTCCTTGCCGGTCATATCTGAGTGCCATGTGGTCTCTCATTTAAGTTGTTCGTTCTCCCACGGAGCTCAAGCTCGCGCAATATTAAGAGTGAAGGCTGGCTGGAGTGTAACATCCGATTACGATTTGTTCTTGATACAAGTTCTTCACTATGCAGCTGGCTTATGAGACTGGGTGTCAAGGAGAGGTGTGTATCTGGCCATCTGTTGACTCGCCCGTACTAAAACCCGGACACACAAGATACTCGATTAATCAATAAAAACACCAAATTAGGTCGACTTCCTGCCTTGCCTACGCCCTATTGTTCCCTCATCGCCCTCAGATACCACAGGTGTGGGGGACTTAGACGAACCGGGATGGGATTCTATCATCATACCCTCCCTCGACTACGTGCTACGTTCACAATGCGGCTATTCACAAAATCAGGCCCGGCGCCATGCTCTCTTCTTCCGGGAAAATCTAATGCCCTTGCTCAAGTTGCCGCCGCGGGCCACAGTGACAGACAATGGGGCCGTTATTTTCTCTCCTCGTTATGCTTCCGCTCTCACAAACGACTTCACACCGTTGGAATATAGCTATAGCTGGAAGAGCGCCGAAAGCGCAGGGGTGCCAGTTTTCCGGTATATCGTTGACGTGGCGCCGCCTACCGGGGCAGACGCGCGATCTGACACGCTCCGGGCAGCCCTGGCAGCCATAGAGCAGCTCGATGACGGAAGGGCCACTGGGGGGGACCAGTTCAAGGTCCACGTCTTTCCGGCGCTGTGGAAGCATGTCACACAGTGGTTCCTGGATCAGGAGACTCGCATCCACCCGACCGAGAAGGAACTAGGCCGCTGTGTTTGCTGCGGAACCTCCTCTACCTTTGTTGGGTGCGAACTGGCGCCGGAGCACGCGAGTCTTAAGCTCTACTGGCTCCTGCCGTCCTGTCAGGCCCCTGCAACCACGCTGAGAGACCTCGACGGGCTTTTCGACAGCGCCAAACCTTTCAGCCCGTTGTTCGAGCATACCGGGTTCTGGGATCTCTGGTCGACTTTGCGCGATTACGTTTCCTCTCATAGCGAGACGCTGCAAATCAGAATGCTGTCCATGGACGCCACTCAGTTCCCCTCGTCACGGGTTAAGGTGTACACTCGGTGCATGTTTGCGGACTCGGTCCGCTTCGCTGACGCCATTCTGCCGCATTTGAGTCTAGGCGGGCGGGTCGACATTCCGAGCCACTTTGTCGATACGGCGGCCCGCGTGTGGGACTCGATCGCAGAACCGGCAACAGGCGGGCGCTGTGAGAAGCAGAGACGAAGGCCGCGCTACTGCTTGCTACTGCACGAGGTGGGCATTAGCAAGTCTTCTGGCCAGGCCGTCATCGGGGCCAAGCTGTACGTCATGTGCGGTGAGGTGGCTGATGCCGATTCGGTGCTTGTGGAGAAGCTGATGCGAAGCTGTCCCATGCTGACGGGCTCGAGTCTGAGAAGGTGAGTGATGCCACGTTACCCTATTCAGGTATCAAAATAATTCAACCGGGCGCGGAATCATGGAAACGCGACAGATATTTCAGGTACCCCGAGGCTAACTGCACGATTCTTCCTATCCCCAGTCAATTCCCTGCCGATGGCAAGCCTACCGGACGGATTGCAGAGTAAGTGACGGGAGAAGCTTAACTCCCCTAAGAGCTTTAGAGCACTTGCTAAGAAACTGTCTCCCTTTATCGGTGCAGAATCGGACTGGTACCGAGGGAAGATGGGACAGAGGTCGGACTGTACTTAAACCCCTGCCTATTTTCAGATCCGACTCGTGTGGGTGGTGACGGCGGCAGTGGTGAGGTAACGGTCGAGAGACCGCGTTGTGACATTTAACGATGACACGACGACGGGACCACATGCTCGCCACGGACGGCACGACGGATGGCATGGGAGGAGAAGTAGAAGAGCCGAAGAATTAGATCCCTTGTCGCTAGTTTTCGGAGACTCGAAATAAGAGAAAGAGAGGCACTGAGTTGAGAGGCGAAATGACGATGACCATTGTAGGGAGGAAGGAAGCATTTTCGGTATTACGAAGTAGTGAGGTGGCTGCTAGGAATGCATTTGAATGACCCAATCCATTGCATTCTCAACAGGGAGTAATACTTCGGTATTCATGTACACCGTAATAAGACTGCTTTGTCGCTTGCCTTATCCAGGGTGGGAGAAGGGAGTTGTCGGTTGGGTCCCGTGATATATCACACGACCATATCATTACATAAGGACTGCTCATTTCTTGGCGAAGGCACTTGGCCTCAGGTACCTAATAATTGGAAGTGCACGGGTACCTTATTAATTACGAATACACTGACCCAAGACACAAAGTAATTCGACATTATGGACATGCCACTGACAATGAGCGTCAAGGTTTTCTCTCATTTCCGCATCAAAAACAACTCAAGCTGTAATGCCCTGGCGCAGGTGCTCTGCGCCAGAAACAGCGCAGTCTCGCTGAGACTCCGAGACGCTGTAAAGGGGACTGTTACCGTGTCCATTCGCATCTCCTCTGGAACGACCGTTACAGGTCTCCGTTGACTTGACCGTTCGGTTTCTCGTCTTCGGCATGACTTCCATTCAATTTTTCTTTGGAGTGGCCATTCACCATCCCATTCGCATGGCCGTTCGCCCGTGTCTTGACGACTACCTTCTTGTCAGATCGGGCGTTCTTGAGCAGCTCCCTCGTGCGGGCCAAATCCTCCTTGTGTCCTTTAACCACGCTCACAATGTCGGCGCTGGTCAAGACGAGGCTGAAGTTGCGGAGCCAGCCCGCATCGTTGGCGTTTGTCTTGAAGGCAACGGTCATGAGGGCCTTGTCGTGGGCGTTCGCGGCCGCGATGAGCTTCTCTACTGCGGCGAAGAAACGCGGGTCTTCGGGCGTGCCTGGCGGTGTTCGAGACGGGAGCCCCAGAGATACCCGTAGGTCTCCGGCACCAAGCATCAGAGAGTGCACGCCTGGGATTCTAGCGATTTCGTCCACGTTTTCTACAGCGACCTATCATCGAGAGTTGGGAGCGTCCTCGCGTGTCAGCACTCGATGATTTTCAGATTGGAGACAAATGTGATGTGGTAGGTCGTGAGAAGTTTGGGGAGAGTTTTTTCCTTCTTTCTTTCCTTCTTTCTTTTCTTCTTTCTTTCCTTCTTTCTTTTCTTCTTTCTTTTCTTCTTTCTTTTCTTCTTTCTTTCTTTCTTTCTTCTTTCTCGACTTACCGCGCTTTCAATCTGGCAGATTACGGCAATGTTCCGGTCTGCGATCCTCTCAGCTGACCACCCAGGTGGTGCCATATCCGTGATGCCGTTCAGAAGAGCACACGGAGACAGCGACCGTTCACCACCCGAATACTCATAGCGCACCTTTTTCACAGCGGCCGCTGCCTCCGCTGCTGTGTCGACATGGGGGAAGATGATGCCCGATGCCCCTAGAAATAAATGATTCTGTGTTAGCTGACACTAGTCTTCGACAAGCCGACTGATGCCGTTTGTATATATCTTTTTCTGATGCTATCTCACCTGCGTCCAATGCGTATGCCAAGAGGTGGGACTCTGCGCTGGGCACCCTCACGACAGCACAGGTGCGTCCCTGGCTGACGAAATTGATGGTTTGTATTAGGGCGTATAAGTTCTCTGCATCGATAGCACTGTCATGGCATTCGCATGTCAGCTCTCCAGTCCATCGACGACCGTACAACTCAACCCCCCGCCCCCCCTCGAGAGGGCCTCACGTATGTAGGGCATCGATCATAACAAAATCCAAGCCGAGAACCGCGACGGTGCGGGCGACCTTCTGGTGCGGAAAGGCCATGATCGACCCGAAAAGAGGCTTCCGGTTCCCATCCGAGTCGACTTGATTGGCCTCTTGGATGGCAGCCACCAAGTTGGATGGCTGGAATAGCGTCTCTGCCTGGAACCGTTGCATAATGGCTTAGGAGGATATGGTAAAGAAAGACGAGAAGAACGGGAGATGGTGATATGGTCCGGTTTCAATTACTCTAATCAGGAAGTTTCTGTTGTGTAGGCCGATACCACCACAACACCTATGACCGCAGCATCCGACGTCGACTGAGCAAGATATATGAGGTCCCTCGGACACTCTCCCCTCCCCTTGGCCTCGAGGATACTCGACGTGGTTTCCAAGGACCTAACCTACCTACACAGTGCAAAGCGCATACGACCGCTCCTCAGCATCGCATGCACATGTCTTCCCGTAAATTTCGTTCAAATTAAATTCTGAAACCTATCGACGTATATACGGCATCATCAAACCTGTCGATCTCCCTCGGACACTCAACTTTCGTCCCTGATCGACTCGGCCAAGGTGGAAGTGGAGCAGCTGAACGGGAACTCCAGCCGACAAAGCATCAAGACACAAATGCATGTCTCAGACAGACGAGGCAGACTGGGACCGGCCCTGTACGTGATCCATCATTGGCTTCTCGTACGAATGGTAATTACCGTCTTTCTGTCGTTGTCCTGGAGAGTAAGATGAACATGCCCGACTCAATGAGGCCCAACTACAATTACTAGAAAAATATTTTCGAACAGTTCGCTCTTACGAAGTAAGTGTACTGCCCTTAATTCGGCACCATGCCCCTGATGGTTGGCGAGCTGTCCGTATGGCTCCGTGCACCTCGTAACATTTTCATCATTGCCTCTCGCCCCCAAAGTGTTCTCGCTCAGACCTGTGTGGCTGGGTTATCGCCGTGGAATCCCCAGTTCAACTGAATACGCCACACCGACGCATCATCTTGGTTCCGACGCCCCTTGCCGTTTCGCCCCTGACAGCTCTACAGCGCTTACCATCTGCGCTGATGGATGGGCCCTCATCGTTACAGGTCCAGGCCGCCCATGTAGGTGGTAGAGGCGGTATGGGTCTCGCTTCTGTCCATCCCGCAGCTGGACACCTATGGCTGCCGTCAATTTATGCGCAGAAGACGGAAGCAAATCTCGAACTCTTGCTGAGCCTGGTTTCTCACATCTCCGCCGACGGCTGGCTGGCTGCAGCTTCGATCTACGGTACTGTGGCAGGCCTGTTTGCCGTCTGGACGTTGACCGACAAGCCGCTCATACCACTGCGAAACTGCTGGCAGCTCCACGCCAAGGAGGTAAGTTAACAGGGGGTGGTTCTCATAGTCGAGGGACCTCGAACGATTTGGACGCTGATCAGCGACTCGAAGGCCTTGCTTCTCCTGCTCTCGGCAACAACCGCAGTCCAGCTTGGAATACAGCTGACAAGTGGTTCCCGGCGCGCCGATGACTCTGCAACTGCCTGGGCCGAGATTGGTGCATCCCTAGTGACAATTGTGTCGTTGAGTGTCGTCTTTTATCTCAACCGGCTCGAGCATTCGCGACTGCGCTGTGCCAGCACGGTAGCTCTGCTCTACTGGCTCGTTCTTCCCATAGGCCTCGTGGCGAAACTCCATTCTCTGCACCTTCGGCAAGTTTACTTGACCAACTCGACCTACTATGGAGCTGTTTGCATCGCTTGCGGCCTGGCGATGGCCCAGCTTCTGCTCGAGTCAAGCTGGAGGAACAGTACCAGGTCCCAGAAAGGAGGATTCATCAATAATGAGTGCTTGCTCGACTCGTCGAATCTTTTTTCCGTGTTGGCTTTCTCCTGGGTTACCCCCTTGATGAGGCTGGGCTATAAGATGCCGCTGGAGGACTATCACCTGTGGGACTTGCCACGAACATTGGCGGCCCCCTTCACTGGCTCGTCCTTTGAGGAGTGCTGGCGGACCCGTCGCTCGTACGGCCGTCCGGCTTCGGCCGTAATATTCGCCCTCATCAGGGCGCTCGGTCTGCAGTATGCGGTGGCAGGCTTGATCAAGCTCCTCGGCGACCTTTGTATTTTTGGGCAGCCTCTGCTGCTGAGTAGCTTGCTTGCCTTCATAGCTTCGCATGACGAGCGGCCACGGGGAGATGTGATCGCCACCGGAGCCAGGATTGTCTTGTCAATATTTGGCCTTGCCGTTCTTCAGACCGTTCTCACAGTGAGTCCCTTCCTCATCTCGAAGCCTTAGCCCGTTGGTGGTTCGACTTTCTAGCCTCCCATTGTCGAACATATTCACAGGTATGCATGACTGACGGCCCTTTCAGCACCAATATCTACAGATGGTGGCGAATACCAGCATCCGAGCCAAGGGTGGTTTGATGGCTGCGATATACAACAAATCTCTGCGGCTTTCTCACGAAAGTAGGTCGTGCCGGCCCACCGGCGATATTGTGAACCACATGGCAGTAGACACGCAGTACATCCAGGACCTCATACCGATGGCCCATCAGCTGTGGTCCGCACCTCTACAGATAGTTCTATGTGCCCTGGCACTGTACCGTCTGGTTGGGTGGGCGCTGTTAGCGGCGGCGATCGTCACGCTGCTTATGCTCCCTCTCAACGGGTGGATAACCAGCGCCATGCTGAATATCCAGGAGCAGGTTATGCGCGCCAGAGACTCGAGAAGCCGGATCGTCTCTGAGATGGTGAATAACATCAAGGCCATCAAACTTCATGCCTGGACGTCCGCTATGCTGAAAAGGCTCGGCTCCCTGAGGCGTGACCACGAGCTCCGCACTCTCCTCAAAATGGGCACCGTACACTCCGCCGCTACACTCAGCATGGTGGCCGCCCCTTTCTTCATGTCCTGCGGGACATTTGCTTGGTACGCCCTTATTGATAAGAAACGTCTCACGGCCGAAATCGTGTTTCCTGTTCTCGCCCTATTCCAGCTGCTCGGCGTTCCGCTGGCCTACCTGCCTATGTCCATGACCCTTGTCGCACAGGCAGGAGTCGCTTCGCGCAGGATAGGCGCTTTCCTGAGCGAGGGCGAGGTCCAGCAGGACGCCACCGTGTTTGAAGAGGCCACTGATCTCCCTGGAGACGAAACTGTGCTTGTGCGACAGGGTGAATTTTCGTGGCAGTTCGACGACGACCTGGGGAATACTTTGGACGACATCAACCTGACAGTCCGGAATGGGCAGCTGTGTGCCATGGTGGGAGAAGTTGGGGCGGGCAAGTCGTCTTTACTCCATGCGATCCTGGGCGAGATGCACAAGACCCGTGGCAGCGTCGTCGTTCGCGGCTCGGTCGCCTACGCATCACAGCAGCCCTGGCTCCTACACGGCACGGTTCGTGATAACATCCTGTTTGGCCAACCCTTCGACAAGGACTTTTACCAGCAGACCATCGCTGCCTGTGCCCTGCTAGAAGACCTGGCCCAACTCCCGCAGGGCGATGCCACCGTCATCGGTGAGCGCGGCCTGGGTATCTCTGGGGGACAGAAGGCCAGGGTTGCTCTTGCGCGAGCTGTCTACGCCCGGGCTGACGTTTATTTGCTGGATGACTGTCTTTCTGCCGTTGATGCGCACGTTGGTCGGCACCTGATCTACCACGTTTTGGGCCCCCAGGGACTGCTTCGCACAAAGACCCGGATCCTGGCAACTAATACGACTGCGGTTCTTACATGTGCCGACTACATCTACCTACTTCAACAGGGCGCCATCGTGGAAGCTTCCTCGCCGAAGACGGCCTCGTTTGATCCAGAGAGTCGGATCGGGAGGCTCCTCGCGAAAGATAGCGGGAACGGAGCTGTAGAGGCTGCTGAGGAGGTTCGTGGAATCTCGTTGCCGGTGGACGTCGGTCCAGCTGTCGAGGAGAGCAGGAAGAGATGGAGCGAGACCACGGTGGGAACTCTAATAGAAGGCGAAGGAGAAGCCGCGCAGTCGACAAACCACTCCGACAGGCAAAGGGACGAAGAGAGCCACACGCCAATACACGGAGAGTTGAAATCGCTGTCCTCGAGAGAGGTAAAATGGGAGGGTAAGTTGTCCCCGGCAGACCCCGCTGAATTCGATGCCCGTACTTATATCGTCGCGGCATCCGTCAAGGACGCAAAAACACTGACCGCAAGCATACAGTTTATGCCCATTACGCGAAGGCTGTTGGATTTGACGCGGTCGTGCTGTACTCTGTGAGCCTCATAGCAGCACAGGCCATCCAAATGGGTAAGGAAATTATACCAGTTATGTTGGGGATAATTGAGGTGAAGGCAAAGGGCGGGGACATGGAGTTTGCCGGTCCTTCTTCTTCTTCTTCTTCTTCTCCTCCTCCTCCTTCTTCCTTTCCCTCGAAACTGACGAGACATTCCATAATAGGGAGCACGCTTTGGCTGAAGAGGTGGGCCGAGACAAACGCTCTTGAGAATAATAGAGCGAACAGCACGGTTTACATCGGCGTTTACATGGCCCTTGGACTTGGGTCCTCTTTCATATCGTTTGCCCAGTCGTTGATCTTTTGGATTGCGTGCGCCACCAGGGTAAGGACGGCGTAGATCAAGTTCATACCGGCGAGAGGGACTAGCATGCTAACCCTGATCTATAGGCATCTCGGAAAATCCACGAGAGACTGGCCGAGGCTGTGTTTGCTTCGCCTATGTCCTTCTTCGATGCTACCCCGGCAGGGCGTATAACAAATCGTTTTCTGGGGTAAGAGTCCATCCATTCATTTATGACAGCCCAACCTCATTGTATGACCACGTTGCCTGGGATCTCTCGGGGCTCTTATAGAGTGGTTAAGCTAATCACGTGTGCATATTCAGTGACATGAGCCGAGTCGACGAAGCCTTGGGCCGTAGCGTAAGTTGAGACGAATCAGAGGGAGAGGTGATTAATGCGCAGCTACTGATCACGGGGCGAGAAATAGATCAACATGGTCTTGACCAACATTCTACGGACCTTCTTCACCCTGGGCATTGTCTCCGTTTCTACGCCGGCTTTTACCTTGCTCATCATACCCCTTGTCGTCGTCTATCTATGGGTTCAAAGGTACTATATCAGAACGTCGCGTGAGCTACGACGACATGAAAGTGCCACTCGGAGTCCAGTCTACGCGCATTTTCAGGAATCACTGCACGGCATATCAACCATCCGAGCATATCGCCAGCAAGCGCGGTTCGGGCGTGTGAACGAGGCCCGAGTAGACGCGCACCTCCGTGCCCTATTTCCCTCGGCATGCGTGAATCACTGGCTCGGAATTCGGCTTGAGATGCTCGGCGCATTAGTGCTGCTTTCATCGGCCGGGTTCTCTGTTCTGACCATCGCCCGCGGATTGCCGCTCAGCCCCGGCCTCGTGGGTCTCGCAATGAGCTACTGCTTGCAAATCACCACCTCACTGAACGCCGTGGTCCGGCAGTCGGTTGAGGCGCAGCTCAACATCGTCTCCCTAGAGCGCGTGCTGGAATACACGCACCTCCCGTCCGAGGCCGCCGAAGTCGTGGAGGACTGCCGCCCTGGGATGGGATGGCCGACCGAAGGGGCGGTGACACTTGACCACTATAGTGCGCGCTATCGCAGCGACCTAGGTCTGGTTCTCGACGACGTCTCGGTCGATATCCGGCCCGGTGAGAAGATCGGTGTTGTCGGACGTACGGGAGCGGGAAAGTCGTCGCTTGGGCTCGCACTGTTTCGGATCATCGAGCCGGTAGCGGGTTCAGCGCACATCGATGGCGCGGATATCTCGGCTATGGGCTTGTCTGATCTCCGGAGCAGGCTTGCCATTATACCGCAGGATGGGGCGCTTTTCGAGGGGACGCTGCGTCAGAACCTTGACCCGGGGAATGAGCATCTGGACAGCGATCTCTGGAACTCGATTTGTGAGCGGGAACTTTCTTCTCTTTTTTCATTTTTCGTTTTCTTTTCTTCTTCTTGTTTTCCTTTATGACCTGTGACTGACTTCTCTCGCCAAACTACAGACGAGGCAGGCCTGGCACCTTTTGTTCTCCAAAGGGGAGGTGGCCTAGATACCAAGATCTATGAAGGAGGTAGGCGCCGTAAATCTGACGGGGTTACTCCGTCGGCACACACGTCGTCTTTGAGCTGCCCGCCCTCTCACCCCCCTGAGTTCACGCGACTGACATTTCGTCACCAAAATAGGTTCCAATCTCTCTCAGGGCCAGCGCCAGCTCGTGTCACTGGCACGTGTCATGCTCAACCCATCTAATGTGGTTGTGCTCGACGAGGCCACGGCGTCCATGGACGCGGCGACGGATGAACGCGTGCAGGCGAAGCTCAAGAGCCCGCTATTCAACAATCGTACCGTGATTACCATCGCGCACCGCATCGATACGGTGCTCGACTACGACCGCATCCTCTCGCTGGAGAGGGGCCGTGTGGTGGAGTTTGGCCCGCCTGCAGAACTTCTTCGGCGGCAAGGTCTGTTTTATAGCCTGGCTAAAGAAGCGCGACTAGTTGAGGAACCTTGACGGGTTCTTCTCGGTTTTTGATTCTTCCTACTAAGCTTGCATCCAGAACGATACAAGATCAGCTCGGGCGTCATTGAAACCGGCAAGTGGCCAACATGGTGCATAGGCGTTTCAGTGCTTCAGGCCTAGTTTCACCCCTTTTGCCCCCTTTTGCCCCCTTTTGTCCCCTCCTGCCCTTTAAGCCCCCTACCATTTACCGACCCTTGTTTACCTAACTATCATGCACGGATTGAAGCTTGGAGTACGGAGTACAGAACACTGCTAGGTCATAGTTGGTCCATATAATATTCTGCCATTTCTGTAGACACCATTCTGTACTGTTATATGGGTATGGCAGGATCTACCCGATGAGATGGGTGGGCGAACAAGAGAAATAATAAGGACTTATCACGATATAAGTCAACTAACTACCTGGAACCCAGAATAGTACAACAGCTGCTTGACTTGGAAGCAAAACTTGTAAGGTTCTTCTTTCTTGCCAAAGACCTTGACTCTGAGATGGTATATAATCCGAGCAGGACTCAGTTCGGCCGCTTGTTCTTCTTCCTCCTTGTTTCCTCTGCCTAGGCCCTGGGCCCCTGGACCGATAAGCTTCTGAATTCCACGCATAGCACTGTCCGCCAGACGAGAAGCCTCGGGCCAAAAGTCGGCAAGCACCACAGTCACCACAGTGACCATAGTCACCATGTCACCGCCCACACAGTGAGGATACAACCACGGCAGACAATCGGCACACAGAGACTCAAGCAAAGCTTGGCCGTCTTGACGCACTTCGAGCAACATGTGTTGTGCAGTGAAAAGGACTGGGCGGGCGTATGGGGGGCTTGAGAGTTGGAATTGGGATTGGCGATTCTGGGATATATGACGGCCAAGGACAGGAATTCGGAAGGCATTTTATGAGATGCGCAGTATTCCCGGGCAGTTTATAGTTATCATTCTTAAGCTTGCCATCTCGATAAAGGGGCTGTTTATTTGGTGACAGATACGGAATACCAGAAAACGTTACGGTAAGGTACCTTACGGTACTACTGGAAAACGGGATGTCTGGCTTACTAATCATGGGGCTCTCGAGCTCCACCTTTAACGTCACGTCACCAGGAGATTCTAAAATCGACGTCAAGTCTTCACAAAGAAGCTATAGCTCACCCACCCCTCCCACTCACTCTCTACCTACACACCGCCCACCATGTTCCGATTCGTGAGTCCCACCTCGTCCCTTTCCATAGCGCCCATCGCCTGTCTATCGGGTATATCCTAACGTCTCATTAGCACAAAACCCTCGACATCATCACCCTCTTCCACAAAGTCGGGTCCCCAGCTTCGCAGAGGGTCGCGACTCTCCTCAAGCAGGTCTCTGCCAACGCGTCTAACCCGGCGACCCTGGACCAGGCGAGCGACCACAGTCACCAGACCTCGCCTAAGCGCGCCGAGTTTGAGCTCAACATTACCGAGGAGCCTCCCACCGCCGACCAGGTCAAGACCATCCTCGAATACGTCGGTCCTAGCAAGGTGTCGAGCATCATCGCCGGTGCATCGAACGAGAAGGAGGCGCTGAAGAAATTCGACATGGACAAGAACAGCTTACAGAGGCCACTAGTATGTTCTCCTCTATATTCTCCTCTTTCTCTTTCTTTCCCTTCCGCTTTTCTTGTCTTAGTAGGTGTGGGCTAACCAATTCGCAGGTTGTGGACTGGAATAACGGAAAGGCGACTACCTCTGAGAACGAGTCTGAGATCCTCAAGATGCTCAATGCCTTGAACAGCAGCAAATAAAGACAAGGAGCGTATTCTCTGTACGCTTTTGTAACAATATGTACAAGTCGCTTCTCGATACGCCTCCTGATTTCTCCAAATACATACAAAAGCTTCCCCATTGTACTTCGCATCGGCTTTTGTCAATTTCGAAAACTCCAGCTACTCCGAACAAAGAAATGCCAGGACTGTCTCGACGCCTCCACGTAGCAGAGCAGGCAAAAGTACATGTCGCTTTGCCGCCCTGGCAATATACATGCCATCTCGAGAGACATGTGACCTACCCCGTAATCCAAGAGATATGACAACATTCCATCCCATGGGAATCAGTCGAATCAATTCCGTAGACATTCGAACAAGAGATACATTCGATCACCAACTAAAGATGCGACGATGTAGAGGCAAGTCCAGCTCTGTTTCAAAAGAGTCGGGTTCCTTCAGAGGATTCCATAAGAAAGACAGTCTTTGAATGGGCTAACCACAACAACAAAGGATAAAACGGCTTAGCCATGTTCGGGAGACATAGATCTATGCTCTCAGAATCCCAGTCCAGGTGCCCATAGATTCAACTCGTATTATCGCATGACTTCCTCCTGGTCCTAGCGATTCCACAACAGACAGACATATGCCCGAGATGAGACGAGACGAGCATTGTTATGTGCAGTTGCGGGATGGATGGACAGTAACGAGATGAAACCACAAGGTTCGAGTTTCATAGTCAACTTCTATCATGAAAACAACAAACTGCTATGACACGAACATACGGGCTGCTATTTATACCGGCTTTAGCCCACCAGGACACCAGGAGCTCTCCCAAGGGTAAGAAGCACAAAGCGGAAGAACGGAATCGGAATCGGCGGTTGTTCAACATCAATTCAGAGTGCTACTGTGGATACGGGCCGCCGGTATCCTATAAGGTTGTTGCCTTCACCGAACCACGGCAACGCTCATAGACTGGTTCACCTTTCCGGCACTTCCTAGTCATCTCCTACTCACCCGGCACTTCTAATCACTTCCGGCTCTTACCCTTAACGAAGAATAAATTCTGCCTGCCCCTTTTGCCCTTGCGACCTTCATAAATTCCCCTCCTCGTGTCTTTCCAGACTCAACTCTCACCCATTTTTACCTCTCTCTCTTCTACAACCCTAAACACACAAACCCCTATTTGTGCCCTAGGCAAACTCATCAACACTTGCGTTTTACTCGCCATACCCCCTCTCAACTTGGTATCTTTCTGGTATCTTTCTCTTGAAGTTGATTGTCACCAAATATCACGTCACGTCTTTTGCACTTCTTGAGAGGCTCTCTATTACTGCTATCTCCTGTCTACAGGCGTATTGTCTCTCTGTCTCGCGCTGTTGAGCAGCTCAACGACAGGCACCAAGGCACAGTCCCGGGCTTTTCTAAACTCCCTCTGCAAAAGACTGGCTTTCTTCTACCGTCAGCGCCTCTCAGGTGAGGCATACACCCTGGCCCGTTTATTCATCTATCTTCACTTTGATTTCTACTCTCCTACCTTTGCCTTTACCCCTGTCCCTTCTATGGCCCGCTATCCATCGCCTCAATCTAACACGATCCTACTAGGTTGTCACGATGGCTTCTATCCCGATGCAGAGCCGCTATCCCGGCTCCAACCTCCGCTACGAGCCGGCAGCGCTCGAGAACAAGCTCTATGTCCCTGATTGGAGCTACAATTACCCCACGGGGATTCCTCACAACTATTCTATGGTCCATGACCACTCTGGCCTCCGTCCTCAGTACTACACGGAGAACTATGTGCCCCCCAGCTTCTATCAGCGTGACCCCGCTACCGTGAAGGCCATCTTCAGCACTGACAACGACAAGCACCAGCCGCGTCAGGTGAAGCAGCTGAACGACTTCCCCGAGTCTCGCAACCTGAGACTCTGGGATTCCGAGAAGCTCCAGAACACCGCGAACTCGATTCGTAAGAAGTTCTGGGCTGACATGCGCGACATGCAGACACCCACGTGCTGGGACGACCTTTACACCTACTTTGATGCTCAGGACATCTTCTCCCATGGAGCCCTCAACCTCTGGAACTTGGTGCACCTTTTGTGCCACGAGAACCGGAGCATCATGCGTGACGTTTTCGCCTCCATGTGCTACGAGGTTGGCGTCTGGACCGACGAGTGGCTTGAGAAGGAGGGAAACAAGGAGAAACTGCTGGCCTGCAATGCTCAGCACACTGACATCCTCTCCGTCCTCTCGGATGAGGAGCAGAAGGAAATTAGCGAGCTCCGCGAAGTCGACATGTTCATTGTTCGCGGTGCCTTGATCCACCGGCAGGAGCAGCTGCTGGGCTATGAACGCGCTCTCGCCAGGCCGTTCCCTGCCAACGGTCTTGAGGTTGCCTGGTGTAGTTACTCCGTTCACAACTGGCTCGGTAAGTAAAATCAATTTTTTCTTTCTTTTCTTCCCCCCTCACTTCGTGGCCAATTTTCCGGTGCTGCCAGCTAACCTTCGATGAAATATAGCCGGACAACCTGTTGGTGACAACAAAAACGGGCTTTTCTCCCCATCTTCTCCTCGCCCACTTGTCGTCAATGGCTCTTCCCGAGCCTCGTCCACCGGTACAACTGGCTCGGCTAAGAATGAAAAGACCGCTCAGTCTTCTTTGGTCAATGCCGAACATCAGGTTCGTACGCCTTCCAACAGCAACTCCTCTGTCGTCAACGTCCCACAGTCGAATGCACATCCCATGGGCACCCAGAGTGTCCCTGTCATCGCTTCCAGCTACCCATCTGCTACAGCCAATGGCACCGATGGCTTTATTGGTCAGCTCTACTCCAAATCCAAGTCGAAGCCCCTCCAGCCCCAGGCTACCCCTTTCACGTCCACAGGCACCGGCACTGGCTTCCCGCAGAGCGCATACACAGCTCAGTCGAGTCCATCCCACTCCATGCCCCCTAATGGTCAAAAGTCCGCCAGTTCGGCCAAGGTGGGCGTTTCTGGTCCTGCGACGTCGGCTGTCGTCCCGAGTGGCGCTCCTCAAGCCGCGTCTATTGGCCTTACCCAAAAGACAGAGGTGGTGACCCATCGAAACCCCAGAAAGGCTCCTGCCAATGCATCTGGCCATCCTCCGCACCCTTTTGCCAACCAGCGTGACAACCAATCCGAGTCCAGCAACTCCAGCTGGTCTGGCGGAGCAGGACACAAGGACTCCAAGCAGATCTCGCCCCTTATAGTCCCCCGTCAACGGGCCTGCAGCGGTAGTGCTCGTGACAAGACTCAGGGATCTCACGCAGACGCCGCAGCAGGCAAGAAGCCCACGGAATCTGCGACGTCTCCCCAGAATTCAGGTATGTTCAAACTTCCTTCATAGTCATATCCCGCCGTGTTTTCAAAGACATTCAAAGCTGAAGAAATGTTATGTACAGCCTCGCGTGGCTGGGAATACCATACCAGTGGACTCCACGGGCCGATCTACAGACGCAGCCCTCATAAGAAGAATAATATTCAGAAGACGGGTGGTCGCCATCCTGCCTCGTCCAAAGAGCCTTCTCACCCCAACACCACCTGTCAAAACAGATATCGTCACATTTCCAAAAACCCCGGGAGCAGGTGGGGATACGATCCATGCGATTGCGCTCATTGTGAGGGGCGCAACCGTTCGGTGTTTGTTGTGCTCCATGACCTGCCGCATGGGACGGATCAGTTCAAGGTTGATCGTGTTCTGAGAGATGTCATGTCCCGCTGGGGTCCAATTGATACTATCGGCCAGGTGAACGACAATCCTGGTCGGCGGATGCTTGTGGTGAAGTAAGTAACCGTCCTTGCTCCGAATGACGTGCCCGGTGAAATTGGCGAGGGGCGACTGCTGATCACGATGCCTATTCCCAGGTACATGGATGCATCGCGGGTGCTAGAGGCTGCAGAATCGGAAGATATCTACTGCGATGAGCTCCAGTGCCGGGTTTCCACCTGCGTAGCGCATAATACCGCCTACGGCCAAGAATGGGCTCGCCGAAGAGGGCATTCTGTCCAGGGGTTTCCAAGGAGCCGTGAGGAGGACCGACCCGAGCACTCGCATCGCGATTATACCATGCCGATGCAGAAGAACCCTCAGTCGTACCGACAGAACTCTCGATGTCAGAGTCAGAGCCCGCCTGAGCGTCTGCTGCCCCGCCGGTCCTCCAACTCTGCAGTTGCTCCTCTGGAATCGGGATCTCGCGTCGGCTCGAGCACCATTGGATCTCGCCCAGGGAACAACGGTGTACCCATGGTAAAACAACTGGCTGTCTCCTCTGGGTTCCTTCAGCCAGGCCAGCCAGGCCAATCCGGTTATCCCATCACTCCTCCACGGCCTGCACTTCACGAGCAGTCTGGACAACCTCCTCTGCAGCCAATGATCCCTACCCCCCATGTCACTTCGCCAGCTCCCTGGATCATGCAGGGCCAGTATCATCCGATCTACCATCATCCATTGGCTGCTGCCCAAACTCCTTCGGGGCAGTTCATTCCGACCATTGGTGGCGTTCAGCCGTTCTATCACCAAGTAGGGGCCCGTCACCCTGCGGTTCAGCTTCCTGCTACCGTTCCCAACTCAGGCCAGAGATCCAACGACAGCTCGGTACAGCCTGTCAAGACTCCGGCTTCTGAGAAGACCAACGGCGAGGATTAGCGATCCAAGCGGCCTTCTGAAGAAGCCGTCTCCGACAAGGAGGCTAGCATTGGCAGCTCGGCCATCAAGGGTAACAGTTCTGTTAAGGTCAAGCTGCCCACCAGCTCCAGGGAAGACACCGAGGAGGCTACACACGCCCCTGTCACTCCGGAGCGTGTTGAAACGCGAAACAATGTCGGCAATGATGATGCCAGCGCCTCGGCAGAGTCCTTGGAAAATACCCAGGCTTCCATGGTAGAACAAGACACTATGAAAGAGGTCGCTCATGCGCCTGCGAGCAAGGAGGTAAATGAGAATGACGACAACATTAGTCAGACCACTTCGTTCTGTTCCGAGGCTTCTGGGGGAAGATCCAAGAGGTCCAAACACAGGAAGAACAAGAAGAATGGCCAGCAGAGAATAAACCAGGCTGACAACTCGGAGAAGCGTGCTGGCGAGCCTTTTGATGCGGTCAAGAGCCACCCACCGCGAGATGCTGCTGAGGCAGATGCAGGCAAGCCTGCCGAGGACCAGACGTGTTCAGCTTCCGGAAAGCAGCCTGACATTGCTGCTACGGCAACCGTTGACAATCCTCGAACCCGGAAGGAGGTTAACCGGTCTGTAAACGATAACGAGCCCGTCTCTCCCACTTCCCACCTTGGTCAGCGGAAGAACAACCGATTCCCAAAGGGCAAGAAGGAGACGAGCTTGCTGCATAGAGCTTCCGTCAATAATCTGAAGAATGCGGCAGCGGCTGCTGGTGTCACAAACCCGTCATCTGCCCCGGCAGCTCCTGGGCAGCGAGAAAGCGACAACTCCGAAACCCACGAGCGCCCGCTCGAGACTAGTGGCCCCCCACGGCGCTCGACACCTTCGGAGTGCGAGAGCACCACGGAGACCTGGTACACTTCCAAGTCACGGCAGACCAGCTGCGACTCTCAGGATTTACCGTCCAGATCGGCCACTGCTGGTACCGGAAATGCCGCTGGTGTCGCCTCGCCCAACAAGACGGGAGAAGCCAGTGAACATGTCGCAGCTGAGCCCGTCTCCTCCTCCAAAAGGGCTGTGAGCATGAATCCCCGATCGCGGAACGTTTCTGTGGCTATACCCTACAATCTGTTCGGCAGAGGGCAAGCCCAATCTCGATCTTCAGAAAGTACTGAGTCATCGGCTTCGTCTCAGACGATTACACCTAGTTCTTCGCCCATCAAAAAAGACGAATCCCCTCCGTTGGATAAGAAGCCGCTTCCTGCGGTTTGGCCAACTCCAACGCACGCCATTCCCTCGTCGACCGTAGCGACCTCGGCTCAGACAGGTGCTTCTCGGCAGGACGACGTCACCACTCAGGGCGACACCAGCCTCACTGAGCCTCCAGCCAGCACGGCGGGGGGAAGTCCCGAGAAGAACGGCGCAGGTGCCAGCCGTAACAACAGCGAAGACGAGTTCCCTTCCCCGCAGGCAGCCAGGGAGGGCGCGGATCTCCACTGTCGGAAGTTGGCACGGCGTGGGCAGGATCGGAGCGGGTGCAGACCATGAGCAGACGCTCCTCCACTAAGAAATCCGCAGACGGTACCGCGGGGCAGGTGACTTCTTCTGCTCATACGAGTCCTACGAAAAAGACGAGTGGGGTTGTCGAGTCTGCTTCTCGGGCCGGTTCTCCTGTCAAGTCGGGATCGAAGAAGAAGAATCATGGCAAGGAGGGCGAAGATGGCAGCCAGTAAAATGATATTCGAGTTGTGGGCGAAGGAAACACAAAGAAGGGTGATGGTGGTGGGAGGATGGCTAATGGTAAGCTGGAGTTTTCATTTTCAGAAGAGAGAAAGAGAGTGAGAGAACGGAAAACAAACCCGGAGCCAAGGCTTATCCGGTAACTCGTAGCTAGGGGATCGGAAGCGTTAGCACAAGTGAGATAAGTGAGTACAGCTACCTGAGGTGGTCTAGCTAGGAGATAACGCTTTATGTGAAGGATTTGGCCGAGCTTTGAGACGTTCCATGTTACGAGCAAGAAGAGGTTCCAACATGGTTGGCTGTTAGACAGTCGACCCGACTAAGCTGCTGCAATACCTAGAATGAAATGCGCTGGGAACTGCTTTTCTCGCATTCCGTTCTTATCATACGGTGTCGTGACTGCTGCTCCGTCATGAGTCGCCTTGGCTCACCATAATATATTCGCGGTTCCACAGCCGGATCTCCCTCCTCATCAGGTGGACGCGGATAGAGTCGGTTCGTTTCTAATTCGGCCGGTATAATACAGAACCTCTCATATTCCTCATTCCCTATTTCCAAGGGGATACACTGTATCCATTCTCATGCGCCGGTCTTGACAAGACCGGTTACGGTGTCCTCGATCTCCTTGTCCGACAGCCCCTCGAGGCTCTTCGCCTTCTCGACGCCAAAGTCTGTTAGAATGCCCCAGGGTTCTATTAGCAAATCGGTCTCCGTAGAGCAAAAAAAAATGTGTTCGAGATTCGAGAGATACAGAGCGCGAGGTAGGATGGGCCGCACGAACCGTATCTCGCATAGACCTTCGGAAGAGTGCCGGCTGCTTCACGCAACATTATCGGAGTCTGGGGGTTGTGCTTCTTCATCACAGGGTATGACCGTGTCAGGAATGCCCTGTCCAATGGTGCCCCAGTTAGCTAAATCCTTTTGCGTCGTTGCACCGGAGAGGATGGGGGTCTCGGGAGCAAGGCTCCAAGAAGGAGGTGGAGGGAGGCCGCAAGAACGGGAAAGCAACGGAGTGACAAACGGACGTACCGAGTGGCTGCGCTGTGCTCTGAAGTCTGGCAGAAGAGGAATCGCACCTCCCTGAGGGCGGAGGCGAAGGCGTATTTGGTCGACATGGATGGGCTGGTGAACCGTTTAAGCTGGCTGGTTGGGATGCTATGGTCGCATATCACGACCGAGGAGTTTATGCTCAATGGGCTATGGGCAATTGGCCATTGGCAAATGTCCCGGACATGGTCCGTGCACCGGTATTTCTACATTGGTCACGTGATATCATTGCCATACTGAAGGGAACGAAAACAAAGACCCTCTTAGCCGATCCGGGCAGTTGCCACCTGCTGGCATCCCAACCGTTTATCTAACTGTTGATAACAAAAAGTGGATCCTTCGCACCGACAACGGCGCTCTTGGGCCCGATTATCTCCGCTCAAATCTGGAATCTCAATTCCTCTCCGCCTCCACACCTTCCCGTCCCTATCAAAAGTTGCTGACTTGCAACTACACACTCCGCACTCGCCCCGTTCCTCAACCACCTCCAGAGCCGTCACTTCTTCTCCACTATCCAGGGATCACCATTGAACGTCAGATATCGACACATCGACGCAAAGTCCGTAGCCCAAGGCCAACAGGACCTCGCGTGACCTTCCCCCCCCCCCCCCCAGCCAATTTCGCCCTTTTCTCCCCCAACGTCCTCCAGCTCCCGAAAACCGAGATGGCTCCCACAACCAACTTCTACCGCGCCGCGCGGCCAATCTTCCAACAGCAAATGTTCACCGGTCCCGGCGCGGCTCGCACCGCCTTCCGAAACGCCTACTCTCCCTTCCGCGCCCAGCAGTTCTTCCGCAACGGTTCCAAGCGGTGGCAGAGCTCCTCCGCAGGCGCCGAGGCCCAGGGTCAGGCCAGCTGGTTCAAGCGCATGTGGGACAGTCCGGTCGGTCTGAAGACGGTGCATTTCTGGGCGCCCATCATGAAGGTACGGCGATTTTCTTTCTTTTTTTCTGTCTTCCTGTCCTTCCTTCTTCTTTTCGTTCTTTATTTTCCGGGCGAATAAACATCTTGTCGCGAGGGAAGACTATGCTGACTCCTTTCCACAGTGGTGCATCGTCCTCGCTGGCATCTCCGACTTCTTCCGCCCCGCCGAGAAGCTCTCCGTTACCCAGAACGGTGCGCTGACTGCCACTGGACTCATCTGGACCCGTTGGTGCCTCATCATCAAGCCTAGGAACATCCTGTCCGTTTCCGCGTCCCCCTTCCTCCCCCAACATCCGTCTTGGAGCCGGTCCTGGCGGTTTCCTTCCGCAGAATGACAACTAATCTAATGCGATTTCCCGTCACAGCCTTGCTGCCGTCAACTTCTTCATGGGTATGGTCGGCATCGTTCAGCTCACCCGAATCTTCCTCCACGAGCAGTCCAAGAAGGGCGTCGTCGGTGCCGTCCAGGAAATCAAGGAGGAGGTGAAGCAGGAGGTCAAGAAGGAGACTACCTCCTCCTAAGCTACGCTCAGCCAACCGCTGCCATACTCAAATCCGCGGAACTAGAAATCTTGATTGACCGACACCCGATGCCCAGAATAGTGGGTGTAGAAGCCGGGCTCGAAGGAAAGGCGAAAGATGGCTGCAACCCACATGCATGTGTAAAAGCAGGGGCCATCATTTCTGTTTGAGAAGACGAGTCTGCTTTTGTTGTTGCGTCCATGACACTCATCTGGGACGTGTTTCTCCCACGGAAAAGCCTGGACATGCGAGAACCATCCAGTGTTGTATATAAAACTTATGTCTTTTCTAAGGGATTGAAGGAGAGGGCCTAGCTGCCCTTGTGTGTAGGAGGTCAGCCACTATTCAAGTTCACATTCTTATCCTTCTGCATTTGGACACAGAAATAGACCTTCGTCAAACACGAACTGGAAGAATCCAACAGACCAGGTGGTTCAGTTGCCATCGCCGCAATAGCCTTGAAGAGTTCTTTGTTATTATCATGAGTCCTTTTTTTTTTTTTTTTTTTTTTTTTTAAAAAAAAATTACTCTTTTAATGGACCGCCAGAAACCAACCACATATATCAGAATGCCTCAGATCTAGCACCATGGAGCTTCATGTCATATCTTCAGTATTCCCTCATTCGTCCGAATCCCATCATAACTACCTAGATAGAGTGCGCGCATATAACATCCAAGATAACATCTGATGTGATCCAACTCCTCATAATGCCGACTCTTACACCGACTCCAAGTACCTCCCAGATATATGTCCAGCTTCACATTATAGGTGCAAAACACACCTATATATATCATCTTCTTCAGGACTGGTGTTAGGACCAGCCACCAACTACGCCTCATGTGCAGAATAGCAAAGACGGAGCCAGTATGCCCCTGAAACGTGGAAAACACCCCGTTCGTATCATTTCCACCGCAGCCATCAAAGGTCATGGTCCAGGGGCTCAAGGAAGACCAGTGTCATCATCCATGCCCCGCCTGTCCTGTTGTTTTTCTTTTCCTTTTCCGTTCCCGTTTTCTTCTTCTTCTTGTTTTGACAATCGTGCAACTACCTGGCAAAGTTGCTGTCGTATTGCTTCACTGTCCAACATTACGTTCATCCGTGGCGTGGAATCTCGTTTCGGATGTTTCATCGGTCACTGCGGCAGCGTAGTTCAGTAGTCCCATCCGATCATCTGGCTGGGGAGGTGAATAGTGGCGAACCCCTTCAGCCAGTTTGTTTAACGGAACACTGTCATGAGTTTATTAGTACTTGAAAAAACCCACAGGGATGAAGTGCTTCCGTCACACGTTGGTACACTCACCCTCCTGTTGTTTCCCAAGTTTGGTTCTCGCAACCCGCTCCCTCTGCCGGGGCGCCGTTTTGCTTGTTCGCTTGAGATCTTCTAGTCGCTCCCGTGCCTTGGGGAAGTCTTGGGCTGTAGGTTTTGATATTTTCCCGTCAGTCACCATCTTCACGACACCAACGTTGCCACCATATGCCTCGCAGGGGGGGGGGGGAAGAGGCCACTTGCCAGCCGCGCGCCAGTACCACCGCTTCGCGTCCTCCAAGTTCACGGAAGTTCCGATGCCAACCTCTGTGAAGTAGCCCATAGCATACTCGGCCTTGGCGAGGCCGGCAATGGCTGCTTTGCGCGCCCACAGATACGCCTCCGTGTCGCTCTGTTGGAGCACGCCTTCTGCACCCGTCAAGTACCAGCCACTGAGCGCCAGCTCGGCTTGGTGCTCCTCCTGAGTGGCCGCCTTTGAGTACCACATGATGGACAGCCTGGGGTCGATGGGGCAGCCCATCGACCCATACTCATACGCGCAACCGAGACGGAATTGCGAGAACTTGTAGCCCAGCTCCGCAGCCTGCTTGAACAGCTGAAAGGCATACGCCTCATCCTTGATGATCACGTCGTTCGGCGAGGCTGATTCGTACAACATACCCAGTTCGTGGAGAGCGTGTGGGTTCTCTGGGTCGGCTCTCTCGGCGGCCCGTTTCAACCAGCTTATGGCTTCACGCGGGTTCTTGGGTTGGCCGAGGAGACCTTTCAGGAGGATCATGCCCATCTTGTACATTGCCGGCGTATCCCCGAGAGTCGCTGCCCGCTTGTACCACTGAATCGCTTTGAGCGGGTCCTTCCTGGTCCCGCCCCCTTCCTCGTGCCCTATCTCGCAGCAGACTGCCGTACGGTAGGCCGCAGCCGCATGGCCCAGCTTGGCCGCCGACTGATACAAGGTGAATGCTTCTTTGTTCTCGGGCTCGAGGCTGAACAACCCTCGGCCGAGAGAGTCTGCGTAGACGAACATCGCTTCTACGTTCTGTGCACTCGATAGCTTTTTCAGTATCTTGTTGGCGTCCACCAAGTACCGTTCTCGGGCCCGGGCACGGCTTTTCGGGTCTGGCAAATGCGAGACCAGGACGTCGGAAGCCTCGATAAGTCTCTTCGCCAGTCTCAAAGCGGATTCCTGGTCATTCGGGTTGTTCTTGATGAGAACGCGCAACTGTTCCAGCTCCTCGGGTGTCACCGGAACAGTGGCTGGTGCAGATGAAGGGGCTGACTGGGGCGTATGGGGTTTCTGCTGCTGTGGTATAGGCTGAGCTTGCTGCGGGCCACCGCTCGACCCGTTGTAGTTGCGCACTGGGGCAGGGCGATCGTGCACATTCACCATAGAATTGGGCATGTGACCCGGTCGTATTGGCGTAGGATGAGAGGGCAAGGAATCGGGTCCTCGAGACTGTGATGGGTTGGATGGTACGCCTGGTCGCGGTGCCATTGTCGCTGATTGACTGCCAAGCGATGGGTGACGGTCGAAAGTGTGCATCGCGTAGGAGTTGTTCATTGGGGGTAAAGGAGGCGCATCGCCAGCCATTTCGAACACGGCAGTCTCCGGCTCCCTGAGGTCGGGTTGCGACTTGGCACGGCTCATATTGGAGACACGCTCAGGTCCTGGTCGCAGCTCTTCCGGAACCGCAGGGCCTGAATGTTGACCGAGAGAACCTCGATGCATGGATGGCCCGTCATATTGAAGTGCATCAGAACTCGCGGATGCTGGGTTCCTTGAATATTCGGGATTGCTCATGCGTGCGGGCGTATAATAAGCGTCTAGAACATCACCGACTGCTTCCCCTCCATAATATCCCTGATCGGCATTCTCATATTCTGAGTCAGCAGCGGTGTAGCCTCCAGCAGGGGTCGGCAGGGTGCCTTGGTTCAGGGGGGACACGCGCTGTGTCGGGGGGCGATGACTGTTCGACGTCGATGGTCGGGGTGGCAGTCCACCTGTAACATGGGGTCCATTCAAGGGCATGGTGCCTGTGCGCTGTGGCGGCCCCCGGGCCATGGGGTCGTTCACCGGCATCGTCATACTCCGAGAAGGAGGCCCGAAGTCATCCCTAGGCGGAGGGCGTCCGTATCCGTCATCGCTACGGTACTCCGCCCCGTAAGCAGGACGAGGACCTGGGCCGGGGCGTGGATCAAAATAGCCTTGCTGAGATCCCTGCGGTGGAGGTCCTCGAGGATCTACAGGCGGTCGACCGTAAGGACCTGCAGCAGAACGCATGTTGTGGGGGTTCACGCTTCCGCTGTGATGGCCTGTCGAAGTTGTCTGCGAGATGTCCATACCGGCCATTTGGTTGACCATCTGATTTTCGTGATCGAAATCCGCTTGGCGCTGATGTCCGGGGAAGGTTGGGAAAGCGCCTCCAAAACCTGTCGGGCTCGTGGGGCTCCTGGGGCCCTCCCCCATGGGTCGCTGACGGTGAGCTAAAGCAGTATGAAAGAAAAAAACATTAGTGTGAAAGAACACCAATTAGCTGGCAAATGACACTTACGCGGAGGGTCTGAATTGGCGGACCGCTCATACTGGACAGGCCTAACTGGGCCTCCTGGCGGAGGACGGTTGGCATAGCCTCCTCTATGTCCAGCATGACCTCCTCGGGACGGATACGGGCCGCCGCGCGATGGGTCGGCTGTCATCGACCGGGGCATAGGACCCCCTCTTCCCATTGGCGGCGGCCTGTCACCTCTGCCTTGTCCAGGCCCGTATTGATCTGTATGCGGATAACCTTGGTTGTTTTGGGGAGGACCCCGTCCATAACCTGGATCCTGGTGCTGATGCTGTCTGACATAGTCCTGGCCATAGCCATCATGATGATCATAGTCGTAATCATCGTGGTAACCGCGATCATAATGCTGTTGCGGGGGTTCGACATGGCGAGGAGGTCCAGGCTGGTACGGGTCTCGTGGAGGCGGCGGACGTGGTCCGGCGCCGCCATGACCGTAGGCATGTTGTGAGGGATATCCGCCTTGGTACGCCATTATTTACCCGCCCCCCGTCTCGTGGCCGCCGATTTGGGCTCGCACTGTACGAACAGCCGTTGTGGCTATTGGAGGAAAAGGAAAACGGCCGAGAGAACGGCTGCTGCAAGGCAAGAGCAAGTAAGCTTAAGCAAGAGTCGCAGTTCTCTTCAAAATAAAAAGCAACCTCGCGGGAATGCTCCTAGTGTCGCATCGAGGTTGAAATCGCGGGTTGGTGTTCGGTTGGGAGAGGTCCTTTGTGCGCCTTTGTGGTCTCGGGTTGTGTCGATGGACAGTGTCGGCAGCGTATCTGAACTGCGACGGCAGGGTAAGGAGAGTTCGAAGCGTCGAAAGGCGTCGAGAGACGCAATGGCGAAGCAAAACTAGACTGAGAAAAAGTAGCTAGCGACAGCTAAATCAGCCAAAGTGGCGGCACGTGTGATTTCGCTTAGGTGCGTCGGTATAAGTATATGATTATACTCGTGAGGAAGAACAGGAACGACAGTCAGCAGGGAGTATGCCCGTAATGGAGTCTAGGTCAGCGAATTAGTGTCGTGGACCCGAAAGAGAAGTGGAATCCGTAGGAGTAGAAATTCGAAGGAATATGCAAAACAGAGATTGCACCGCCGTGTATGGCGCAACTAATGCGATTTAGAGTTGAAGAACGCTTGAAAGAATATCGTGCTCCGTAGAAGAAAGAGGGAGTATGGATTATGGGGCACCAAATACGGGCTGATGGGAGAAATTGAAGACAGGACGCATTACTCTCTGTAAGGGTCCGGCAGTAAAATTATGTTGGCAGCTGATTTCGTTGGTCCAGCTGACCTCTGGCCTCTGGCCTCTGACCTCTTCTGACCTCTGACCTCTGTTCCTGCGGCGCGACCCTGGCGATGGACGGAAGACCGGAAAGAGCGGGGGAAAGGGGGGCGGCGAAAGAAAAGAGTGGAAGGGGGAGGGTCACAGGGGTATGTATGGGGCATAAAGTTGTACATAGCGGGAAGGGGTAGAACAACGAATAGCGAACAATGGCCTGAAGAATGTGGGTCTTCTAAAGCGAACTAAAAACTCACAGGTCGTCGGTTACTGGAGCCGGAGGGCAGGGTGCAGCCATGATTTGCTTAGGTACTCCGTAGGCCTCCCACGGTGACTCGCAGCCGCTAGCCGTGAAAGGGGCATGACGAATGGCAGGAGTATCCGTCCTTGGTAAAAGGTAGCTTCCATCCCTCCTCTCCTGAGTCCTAGCCCTTCGCCCTATCCCATAGTCCCACTTAGTGACGGGTACTGTAAACGCCCACAACAGTTGAAATACGGCGCTAAATGGCGGAGCTGACTGCTTGAAGAGGTTCGGGGAACTGACAGTTTGGGACAACCAGCTCATTCAGTGGTGTTCCACCAAAATAAAACAACAACCGCTCAATTCGTTACGTAGTAGTCACGAAGTTTATTGGGGGGGGAAATCCATCATTCAAACCCCAACAAAAAGAACAAAAAATAAGGACGGAGATGTGGAGTACGTGCAGTGATAAATACCATCTGAGCAGCACATCCAACAACATCGCGTTGCCGATCAATTGCTGTTCCTCCGGTTGGAGAAATATAGCACATAAATCCCACGGAACTCCCAGAAGACAAAGCCTCCCGGATGACTTCGGAAGGAACCAAAACCAGGAGGCCAACAGCATCTGGAAAAAGTGCCATGCCCAGAAACATGTTGTGTCCCAGACGGCGGGAAGAGCCTGCCACATCCTGGTACGGGCCCTGTCGATCCGACATCATGCATGGTGCATGGTACCACCAGCGTCAACCTTGAAACCCCTCCAGCATGTCATTGGACCACTGAGCTTTGCTCAAATCTGTCATTCAAATGCCGACAATAGCGGACCATGGACAGCGAACAGCCAAGCGAGCGATCGATGCGTTGTATGTACGGAGTAATTTCAGAGCACCTTACTTTAGAGAGGACAGGCCAAGGTCTCCCAACTATCAGACGAGGGACGAGTAGGCACGGGGGAATCAGCCCGATTTGTCTCGTCTTCGTACCTTATACGCCTCCCGTGAATGACAGCGAGATGTAACCTGCTCAGTACACGTACGAAACAGCCCCTGGCGAGACTCCCAGCTTCATCTGGGATCTCTGGAGGCCGTAAAAGACGGTAACCTCGATGTAGGGAAGACCATGGCCTCCATTTTATGCCTTTGGGTCGAAGGAATTCAGATAGGGCGGCATTCGCATTCATTTCAGGCTGTGTCCAAACAAACTCACAGCTGGGAAGTGTCTTAACGATGATGGAGTCGCTCGTCAGGGAGGTTACGGTTGGGGTACCAAGCTATATGATTGATTTCAAGCAGAAGAGCTTCTTTTCTTGTACGAAAAACATGCGGTTTTCTTACAATACCTACCTATTCTTCCTATGTTGTGTTGAGCCGGGACGTGCCTGATCAATCTGCTGAGTAATCAACATCACCCATCGCTTGGCTTGGCAAATAAGCTCACCGCCTTCCATCTTGACTCCATACCTACCTCAAGGTATGGTAGCGTCATGGCACGATACATGAGGTACCTAGCGCGAAGCCCAAGGTTTAGGTATTCCGCTGCAGTTCTTTCGGCTACACCATTCAAGTGCTCTCCGCCTGGCTGTTCTGTCCTCGACAGCAATCCGCCAATATGGGGAAGCCAGTAAATTGGAGGCTATGGTCCAAGATGCTCGTCACGTAGGTTCCCCCGTTCCGCTTCAGCGCCATCGAGCACTTCGCTTACCAAGCCCTTGTACAGGGGAGGAGTCGTGGTTATCGGCGGCCCGGCCTTGACGATGTGGCTTACTCCCACCGAAGAAGAGCTATTCAAGAGGTACAACCCCGACCTACAGAAACGGAGTCTCGCCAATCGGGAACAAATTCAAGCCGACTTCGACCAGTACGTCAAGAAACTGAAGGAACACTCCAAGTCGAACAAGCCAAGTAAATGCTCAGCCATCGCTCCCCTCTGTACTGCGGTAATCGATTTTCGGCTAACCACCTGTTTAGTCTGGACTGTTTGGGATGAGGACATCAAGTCGAAACAAGAGGCGGCAATATCGGAACACGAAAAGAAGGCCCAGGAGCTCAAGCTACAACAAGAAGCCATGAAACGTGAGGCCGGTCTTACGACCAAGTAGGGAGCAGGCTCCCTCCAACCGCTCCATGTAAAACATACACGTGTACAATGCTGTACTAGGCACAATATGTTGACTCCGGGAAACGAGGCGTTTTGAATTGGGTATCATGAGTAGGAAAACCCAAGGGTCAGGCCTAAGCAGAGAGAAAGTATTTCTTTACAAAACTGCTATGTTCAATGCGCGTTAATAGCTCAAAGAGAGTGGCATCTGTGACTTCATGTTGGTCAGAATCGTACCTCTGGCATAAGCCTCTGGCCTTTGCATGCCAGACTGAAAATCTATCGGAACACAACTCAAAGCCTAGCGGACTAGAAAATAGGCTTCTTAGAAGAACTCTGTCGTAGGTGAATACTAAGAGACATCAAGGTATTGCTACACTACCTTACCTTAAGGTATGCTACTATAGACACCAAGATAGAGCAGGAATGGAAGCCTAAAACGATCGTTCCTAAGATATTAGTGGTACCAAGTAGATTAAGGTATGGGTGAGAACCGGTGAGACTCGGTGAAGCCACCTCACAATGAGGGGCTGATACGGATATTACTAATTCCGCAAGCGAAAAGTCTTGGCAACGCACAAAACCATCTTTCTCCAATAGTCATCACCACCACGCCGCGCAGCCTCACGACGTTAAGCGGACGACGAACGAATCAAGGTAAGTTCAAATTGCAGTTTTAACGAATATCTTTTAATTTATGCACTGGCGGTCGTCTCTCCGTGAATTTTGCGTTCCCTGCCATTACTAACGCGATTGTACGAGTAGAACCACCGCCTTCCGAACACCGAATCCCATCATCCCTCGGTAGACAATTTTTTTGGCCCATCGAACAGTCAGAGCAACATGGCCGACGTTCAAGAGCGTCTTAAGAAGCTTGGTGCCGTTGCGCGCGTTGGTATGTGCTGAATATTTGGTAGTTCGATGTATGACGGGTGTGGCTGACATTTGACCCCTCAGGGTATGTCTGGGTTCATTAAATGACGTCCTTTGTTCGCGAGTCCTTCTACCATGCCTAGGACGACAGAGAATACGATCACGACATATCTGGCCTGGATACTGACTTTGTGATAGTGGCAAGGGCACCCCGCGGAGGAAGCAGAAGCGGGCTCCCGTTAGGTCCGGCGCCGACGACAAGAAGCTTCAGGCGTCCCTGAAGAAGCTGAACGTCCAGCCCATCCAGGCCATTGAGGAGGTCAACATGTTCAAGTCGGACGGCAACGTTATCCACTTTGCTGCCCCCAAGGGTATGTGTCGGAGGCGAGAACGAACGGGATATTGAACATCCATGTGGGAACGATTTCTGACAGGAGCTTTCGCTACTAGTTCACGCCGCCGTCCCCGCCAACACCTTCGCTATCTACGGCAATGGCGAGGATAAGGAACTTACCGAGCTCGTCCCCGGTATCCTCAACCAGCTTGGCCCCGACTCGCTGGCCTCTCTCCGCAAGCTTGCCGAGAGCTACCAGAACCTCCAGAAGACTGAGAAGGAGGGAGATGATGACGAGATCCCTGACCTTGTAGAGGGCGAGAACTTCGAGAGCAAGGTCGAGTAAGCAACGGGAACGGATCAAAGCCGTCTGAGGATCCATGATGCATATGAACCTGGCGATGGCGGCAAAAGGGAAAGGAAAAATTGGGTCTAGGCATCTCGGTTTTACCGGAATTTGGGGAAAAGGTACATCCCTAAGAATATGAACCTGGCATCACGAATGCACCTCTTTGCAACAACCTGAGTGACTTCCTGGGAGATTTCTAAATGGTGATGGATGTGATGGCATCACTGCGTGGTCCTAACAGCGTAGCCGAGCTGATGCAGCAACAAGATGGGCAGGAAGGAATCTATCAGCTCGGACGGAAGAAGTCATCCGACTAGAGTTGATTCTTGGTATGCCACTGGGAGCGAAGTCCTCCTATCCGAAGCTACCCTATAGACCAGTTTTCATCACGAACATTGGGCACCCAACTGGCCAAGGCCTCCCGTTTGGCGTCTTCCAAGACTGCCCTTCGAGCTTGCGAACACTCTCCCGTCTTGACGGCGTCGTAGCTATCTGCCGAGAGCTTGCTGCATATTGGACTGTGATCGTCTGCCAAGATAGCAGATATCTCCCGAGCGAGAGCCCACATCTTCCTCCTCGAAACCTGACTCGCCCCTTTGCTGTCGAAAGCTTTCCTCCCTTGCAGTACACCCCCTATAAGTCCCTCCTCGAGCCTGGGATTCCAAGCAACCGCCAAGTTACTCGCCGCTATCCGCTCTGATTGCTGTCTCACGCTGCGTTTTGAGAAGTCGAATTCTCGTCTGGTGGTAGCGACTTGGAACGGCACGAAGGCATATCCACCATGCCACGTCCTTCCCTCAAGACTACTCATTCGTCCTTTGGCAGAGAACGAGCGCTCGAACCCCGCGGGCGTGTACTGTGACTCGGCCACGATTAGGCAGCGGATGTATGCGTTTCCAGGGTGAATAAGCAGCGACGTCAGCGACGACAATACGGACGTGCATTGTCGCAGGGCCAGCTTGTCGGAGCACGATTTAGACGCAGTAGGGGGTGCGTCTGCCCTAGCGGGCTTCCGGCGTACGACGCCCAGTTGGGAGAAATATCCCCGGCCGAGCAGAACAGTGTCACCATTCCGGTGGTCACTGCCACCATGACCCTCGGGCGCCCCATTGGTCGCAGTCAGAGGCGGTAGCATCTCCCATGGTGAGGCGTCCTCTTGGTCTGCCATGGTCAGCTCCATACTGGCATCGCCACAAGGCGCTTCCGAGCAGTACATGTGCAAGCGAACGTCATCCCGGATAGCGAAAGGCTGGGCCTGCCAGGTATCCCTGTGCTGGGAAGCAAAATTTCGCTCCTGTTGTGGCCGACGGCGGATGATATCAGTTTGTTCACCGCCGTTGTCCAGAAGATGGCGACACTCAGTGAGGAAAAATTGATTGAGGGCCCTGAGGGCCAGGATCTCTGCGTGCCAGTCGTGAAGTACATTTCCGTTAGCTTGAGGGACTTTTGCGGATGGAAGACATTTCATCCCGGTTCTGGTTCCCTAGTCAGTCGTCTTTACAGAAACTACAGCCCCCCGTCAATTGAATGCGATTGACATTGAACGGATCAAAGGCTTCTATTCGACGTCTGCCCCATTCCGACCAGAAGACTACATACTTCTCCTGAGTCTGGACGGATAATCAACCATGACCTTCGCTTTAGCCCTGACGAGAGAGAGAACTCACGCAACAGCAAGACAACTTAAGCCCCCTGAATGCTCAGCAACGAAACCGCTCAGCGGCACCCATTCATGAATGCCATTATCTCTGACCTGGGGCTTCCGCTTGGAAGGAAGGTCCCGAAAATGCTGATGAACGATTGACGCAATGGAGTCGGGGTCGAATATCATGGTAGGGGTTTTCCATGCGGGTGGAACGCAGGAAAAGCCCTCCTGAAATTACGGAGGAGGTAGGGTCGGTGATTAAAGCATCAAGCCACAACGGGTTGGGACTAGGCAAGGAACACAGCCACACACGTGACTTTAAGCGAAGGGGGGGTGGGGCAGGGCATGGGTTGTCGCCCACCACCATCGACACAGGTAGTTCGGCGAAAATTGAATTGGGACTTCGAGAGGCGTACTCTTTCGACCTCATCACCGACCAGCCAACAAGTCAAGCGTTCGCCAAACACCGCCAAAGTACGTATTGCGCAAAGGAAATTGTCCATCCATCACTGGGTTTTGTTTTACGTCGTGACTGGGGACTAGAAATACCTCCTCTGTCTAGTCGGAAAACGCACACATCCCAGAGCCAAGTCTTCCGTTGATTTCGCATCTCCTCACATTAAGTCCCTACTGACTCTCGAGTTCCCTATCAAGATGCGCACGTACGACGACTCCTTCTCGGGCCAGAGAATCTACCCTGGCAAGGTACGACTCCCGATCATTACCGCCCCCCCTCTCCTCGGATATGCCGGCAGTTTGATAGTGATGACGACATGGATGGATTGGATTTTTTTTGGATGAGAAGGAGGGAGGAAAAGGTCGCTATATTGAACGAGAGCTTGGAAACTGACGAGTTTATCGAACGTGTAGGGTAAGCTCTACGTCCGTGGCGACAGCAAGATCTTCCGATTCCAGAACAGCAAGTCGCAGTCCCTCTTCCTCCAGCGCAAGAACCCCCGCCGCATTGCCTGGACTGTTCTCTACCGCCGCCAACACCGCAAGGGTATCTCCGAGGTACGATTCAGCCCTATGCTTTTCTTTGCGCAACCCCGCCTTCGAAGCAAGCCGCGGAGTTGAAGAAAACAGTTCTGGCGATCCCACACCCCGCGTGTTTTTACATAAAGAGGAGGACTCTTTCTGGGATTAGGGCAAAGGGGGACGGGCCAAGACTGCTAGCCCAATGTGATATGGGAGCATGGTGGTCAGCATAATCCCGCTGACACCCACTACAGGAAGTTGCCAAGAAGCGCACCCGGAGAACCGTCAAGGCGCAGCGTGCCATCGTCGGTGCTTCCCTCGATGTGATCAAGGAGAGGCGCAACCAGCGTCCGGAGGCCCGCTCGGCGGCCCGCGCTGCTGCCATCCAGGAGGGCAAGGAGAAGAAGGCGGCGGATGCCAGCGCGAAGAAGGCCGAGAAGGCCAAGCTCGCCGCGGCGGGTAAGGGCCAGACTGCCCGGATCGCCAGCAAGCAGGGATCCAAGGGTGCGGCACCCAAGGTTCAGGCCAGGACCCGTTAAAAAAAAAGTTTCCCAACCATTTCCGCGGGCATGACTTGATATCTTTTTTTCCCCCTCCGTTCCGGCGTTGGGGAGGGGTGTCGGGTTCTATTTTTTCGTTTTCCTTGTTCCCCTCAGGCGCGAAATCTTCGACGGTCAGGGACAGCGGAACGGGAGGGAGGAGTGGAGAGTCAAAACAAAAACCAAGGGAAGAAAAGGGAGGATTATCTCAAGTCATACAAAATAGAGACGTCCTCACCTCCTACATTTGTTCCTCCCGTGGGGAAGGAAGCTTGACGAAAGGCTGGAGTCGAGGTTTCTTTTGTGTCTTACACGACTGGTTCTCTACACTACACATCTCGGTAGCAGGGAATGTCATGGAAAGTCCTACGGGATAGTCAAGATGAAAAGAAGAAGAAAAGGAAAAAAAAAAACCTATGGGGGGCGTTTGTTTCGACAGTGAAGAACTTGCGACGAGCGTTGTGAAATGCGATCCATAATTTATGTGTGTTCCCCCGGGTTGGAAGCGATCGAACTTGTAAATCCAATCCACATGCCAGACACCCGGGGACAGCTTCTCCTTTTCACGAGGGTGGAAGAACATACGGCAAGGCATCTAGTTTTATGTATCTACCGCCAGCCAGGATCATCCCCTTTCTAACGTTGGCATAAGTGCCCAGTCTCTTGCATCAGTTTTGCGAGGACAACGAAATAAGCACAGGGAAAACCCGAAAAGACCAAAGTCAAGTCCCCACCACCTCAGAGCTTCGCCAGGACAGCATCGGCGCCAGAAAACTCAATGCTTCCCTTCTGGGTATCCTGGGCGGCGTAGACGACCTTGCCGTGGTCGACAACGAGGGCGTAGCGACCTGTGCGCTCGCCCATGACCCAGCCGATGGAGGAAGAGAACTTGGCGCCGGCGTCGGAGGCAAAGATGATGAAGTCGCCCTTGATACCGTTGGCCTTGCCCCAGGCGCTCATGACGAAGGCGTCGTTGTAGGCGATGAAGACGACCTGGTCGACGTCCTTGGCCTTGAGTTCGCCGGCGCGGCCCACGTAGGAGGTCAGATGCGAGACTTGGCACGTCGGGGTGAAGGCGCCTGGGACGGAGACGACGACGACCTTCTTGTTCTTGAATTCTGAAGTTTTCGGTCTGTTGTTTTTGGTCTGGTGGAGAAGCAAGACAAGGCAGGGGAAGACAGAGGGAAGGGGGGGGGAGGCCTTTGGTTGGCAGATTTGAGAGGGTTTGGGAGGACTTCGTGTAGGATGTCCCTGCTTTGAGGGATAAATTTGGAAGTTGTTTTGAGTTGTTGATGTGTGTAATTAGGGAACGGAGAGACTATGTGTGAAGAGCAAAAATCACTTTCACTTACCCTTGCTGGCATCATAGTTGATAGGGATACCACAGGCGGTAATCTCAGCATTGTCGGGCTGGTAGGGGATGTACTGGAAGGTGACCCCCTCAGGGAAAGTATCGCCGGCCTTGAGTTCGGACATGTTGATAGATAGGTAGATCAGAAGCCGATGGTATAGTTTCACGTCTAATAGAGAAAGTCTGGGTGATTTGATTGAACCGGATTAATGGTGGACGTGAAAGACGAGCAGATGGTTGAGACGATGCGGGAGAGTGGATGACACAAGAATTAATAAGTAAAGTATCCAGCTCGTATAGGTCTCAGCAAGTCAAATTCGAACCGATTCGACGGCGAGTGGAGTAGAAAGTAAGTTACCTTAAGGTAGAGAAACTGATAGCTACCTTACCTAAGGTAGGTTACCTTAGTCTTCAATTATATATACTGTACTCATCATCGTAAGGTAGGAGCAACGCTGGGGTGCAGGTATTCGTATTGCGTGACCGCGTAGCAATACCACTGGGTCATGCCGTTGCCCTCTAAAGCGTTCTCACACGTAACATAAGGTAATCAAATCCCTCATACTCGGCTCAACGTTTCTGAGGGGTCAAGGGACCCTGATGGACAGGGACCACTGCTTCGTAATTCCTGCTGAGTGTCTACACCTTACCGATGGTCCCACTGCCGAGGAACTGGAGGGAGAGGATTATTAAACAATGGAGGGGCAGATTAGATTAGCAAACAGGTGCAGGGGAGGAACATGATCTTGGAGATTTGGAGATCCGCCGGCCTCGGCCGAGCCGAGCAAATGGGGAGTCTTGGACGGGCCCGCCCGACCAATGACCGACACCGACAAGTTAGTCCGAATAATGACCCGGTCGCCGAATTGGCATCTGACACGGACAAGACCAAACTACTCAGTAAGGTACTGGATATTGTGGGGACGACCACAAAAAGCTGCGAAGGCAAAGGCGAAGGGACCAAACCAACCAACTCTCAAGTCCATCGTACAGTTAGTTGTCTCACTACCTACCTCCTGTATAATTATAACGTTACATCATGTCCGCTTCAGCCTCCCCTTCGTCTTATTGTCGTTGACCACAGTGGGGCTAGTAGTGATCCCCTTGTCAACGCCTCCCGTCGTCACCACTCCGCCCACCGCCCGCCCCGTGCCAAGACTGATGCCGCGGCCTGTGTCCAGACTAATAATGCTCCCGCTGCCGCTCCCGCTGCCGCTGATGCTGCTCCTACGAACTCCGGTTCCCTTCAGCTTGCCCGGCGAAGCAAGTTGTTCGGCATTGGGTCCGCCCTCACGAGAACGAACGAGTTGCCGTGGGTCATCGGCAATACGAGGCCGACCTATCAACGGAGAAGCGTTGAGGGACACCACCGCGTCCCTTTCCTCTTCTTCTCGAGCCCTGTGCTGTGGCGTCCGGGGAGTGACCCTGCTCCCGGCATCGGCGTCTCCCTGCGCCTCGTCCGCAATACCCGTGGACAACGCCTCAGTCGTGGAGGTGTCGCTCCCGCTCCCGCCCGACTTTTCACCGTGATTTCGGTACGGTGCCCCGGATCCCAGGAGGCTCTCCTGTCGGGCAAGCTGGTACTTCGCGTATTCTTCGGACGAGTGGTGGGGATCCGTGAAAGATTGTAGCGCGTCGAACACGTGCGGGAACACCTGGGCATCGACATCGTGGCCCCAGAGAAAGTCGAGGTGCTCGTAATGTGGGATCTCCGTGGCCACCGTCATCTTGGGCAGCTCGCGCAGCATGACCTTGATGTCCACGAGCGAGTCGGTGCCGCCGTAGACGAGAACGATGGGCGTCTTGATGTTGCGCGTCGGATACCGCGCCACCTTGGTGTACTTGCTCGACGAGCTCAGCGCCACCGGCGGCTGCACGTCGTCATCGTACATCTGGAATGCCTTGTTGCGGATGATCTGGAACCAATGGACCACGCTCTTGGTGGACGTGAATGAGTAGAGATGGGGATAGGCCGCAAGCTTCTGACTCCACGAAATATTCTTCGTCTGCCAGTCAAAGAGAAAGCCGAGGCTGTAGTCGATGATCTTCACGAAGATGGGTGGGTACAGGATAGACTGCCACATGGTCGTCGAGCTGAGGATGGACCGCCTCCCGAAGAGCAGGAAGAGTACTTGGGGGGACGCCTTGACGAGGGCGTCGACGACGCCGTTGGAGAGACCAGCGGGGGACATGGCAGGCGCCAGCGCGATGAAGACGTTGACCTTGTCATTGAGCTTTGGGTGAATAGCGAGCGCCGCGAACGCCTGCGCCGTTCCCTGAGAGAACCCGATGTACGAGAGGCTTTCCTGTCCTGTGGTTTCCAGGATGTACGAGATGCTGTCGGGGATGTCGTGTAGAGCGAATTCGTCCATGGAGAAATTCCAGAACTCGACGGAAGTCGGCGAGTACTTGATCGACTTCTTGGAGTATTTATTCCCTCGATTGTTGCCAAGCTTCCGAGGGGGGTGGAGGGGTTCGTGTCAGCAAACCAAAGGCGGCTCCATGCAGGCTATGGGTACAGAGCGAGCAATACTCACCCAAACATCGTAGCCTTTTTCAACCAGGACAAAAGGCAAACACCTCTGCGCGTCGGTCAACGAGACCCAGACCTCGGAATTCATAAGCAGGCCATGGTGCAAGTACACGACTTTCTTTTGCACACTATCGCGGCCACTGTTCACTCTCTGACCCTCCTCACCCCGTTTCCATGCTAGACGATGGAGGCCCAGCAGAAATCCGTCTTTCGTCTGAGTGACATGTTCCTCGGCTTCGTATCCGAACACACGGCATAGGTCAACAAAATCGGAAGCATCTCTCACGGTTATTGAGAGGGCTGTTCCCCAGTTAGACGTGGCCTAACCAATCCTCATCGTAGGAATGCGCTCAACTGACATCTCTTTCTTTGTATAGTATTATTCTGCGCCGGTGTCGTAAATCTGTGGAAGAGGCGGCGGGAGGCTCGGTAGAAGAGGGAGATAAGCGACCGGGCTGTTCTAGATGTTAGATGGATCGGCGTAATACGGCACGAATAGGGGACATCGCTCGTCGCCCCGAGACATACGAAGTGCGAGGGTCAGAATGCGGATAATCGCCTCGAGGCCGACAAGGAAAAATGAGCCCACAAGAGCAACATATTCGGTGCTACATGGGATTTGCTGTTAGCTCTGCCATGAGATAAGAGGCATGCCTCTCGAAGCCCATCCATTTCCTCACAAACACCGCGCAGCAGTAACCAAATGGTTTACGGGGCTAGCACTTACATGTTCAAACGCCCAATAAATGGCACAGGCATCCTGGCGATGACTCGAGAGATTAGGGAAGTAAGAGAAGAAGAAGGGGGAGATAAGGACCGTCTATGTGAGATTCTAGGAAAGAAAGACGATAGAAATACAACTAAGATATCAAAGCATCACCATCATGGCAATGGGAGATAAAAAAGTTTGCTGGGGGATAAGTTCGGTCTTGAGAACAATACCATAACTTTACCTAGAGCAATGGCGCGTGATGGAGTGAACGATGAACTTCTTGATGGTGATGTCACATGCAAGAAGCGCACTGCACACCTGCATCAACAGACATTTAATTTGGGGGCAACCTAAGCTTTACCTACTCCGTCCACATAACTACTGGGGGTTGTAAATTTGTACCCCCTGACATCTCCACATAGGGTGTCTGTCAAGTACACTATGTGATTATGGACCAATCAAAAGTTATCATAACGTCTCAAGGGTGCTTCACCTTATTGGCCAATGACAATAAGGTATCTGAACTGAACGTCGCCGAGTCTCGGGCCGCTCAACACCAGAAAGCCATCGCAACCAAAGGTCCACTACACGCACGCGCACATCATTATCTTCCTAAACCCACACACTCTTTGAATTCAAAAGGGAGGAAAGGGAAGAAGCTCAGAGGAACCTAAAATGCCCAGCTCATGCAAAGAATTACGTACGTCCATCCCTCTATCCCAGACACCACAGCAAGAACCTGCACCCCCTCACTCACCTATTAATCGGCAACCAAAGACGGCCACCCCACTGACAATATGCCCCTCTTCCACAGGTGAGGCGCTAGCCCAATGCCTCCAAGAATCAGACTGCGTCATGGTCGATCGCAACAGCGCAGCCGACTGCCTCCGCTCCCCGCTCCTCGAAACCCTCCCGACCAAGTGCCAGCAGCTGAAGAAAGGCCTCGGCGAATGCAAGCGCGGCATGGTCGACATGCGCAAGCGCTTCCGCGGCAACCTCCCCGTCACCTACCAGACCGTCTCGGATGCCGACCGGACAAATAAGGGCTACCAGCTGTACGCCGGCCGTCCCGCCTTCGCCGGCGGCCGCGGGGAGACCGACGGCAACGAAACCGCGCCCAAAGACTGGCGCGAGGCTGAAAACGAGGAGTATCGGAAGCAGCAGCAGAAGAAGCTCGCGGAACAGCTCAAGCCGTCCAAGTAACCCGGGTCTCGTAACAGAAGTGCTGTGGACGAGAGAGAGGGGTTGTAGGGGGGCTCTCCAGAGGTGCGAGCTTGTCTTCACACAGGAAAACAAATGGACCTCGTATATATGGGTTGTACGACTAGTAAAAGAGCATTTAGACGGCGTCATGGTTGTTTGTTTTTGCCAAGGATGGGGCTACGATCGATCATCGACGGTATGAGATATTGGCTGAGGGTTTTCTTCGGTCACATTCTCATCCTGCTCGCGCATAGCTGGCCGGGTTGGGGCGGGGCGGGTTTCTTTTTTTTTTTCGTTTTCGTGTGTTTCCAGATCCCTAGGAGGGCTGTATAAATATAATCGCGATCATCGTATTAGCGACCAGTTTCCACTGAACTCTCATAGCTCCAGGTTTCCATGCTTCTCAAGTTGCCCAAATTCTATCACATCTTGATTACGTATCACCACACAGTTTCCTGACCCAGACCTCATCAAGGAGCCGGTTCACACCAGAAAAGGAGAGACAGTCGATGGGGTTTAGCGACACCTCATCCGAAATCAAAAGGTAAAACCCAAGAATTTGCGCGTATATTGGTATCGAAATCGTTGCTCATGTTATCGGAATTCCCGACTGGAAGAGACAAAACTAATGTAGAAATGCGACGACAAAAAATTGAAACCGGCACCATTGCTTAAAATATTAGGACCCGCCGCACTATGTCGCACCGCTTCTGAATATGTTTGCACTATAATGCGAAGGATGGTACCGTATATGATTGTAAGGATTGCTGGAACAGTGGTGACAGAAATGAAGTCCAAGGGCGCCAGCAGCCCATGTGGAAAGGAATGACGCAGTTCTCACTAACCTGCGAGACAAATAAGACATGCTAACAAACGAAAAACAAGGGGGGGGAAACGCGAGAGAGAGAGAGAGAGAGAAAAGGAGAGGCAGGCGAGAGACAGAATGTACTCGTTGACGCAAGTCAAGGTCAATGGTGCCAAGAACAGTCTCTCAAGTCAACTATTTCGGGTTTTCAACCCCAGATTGGAACATTACGGTATGCCGGTGAATTATTCAACCCCAGATTGGAACATTACGGTATGCCGGTGAATTATAGCTGTGAAGGATCCGGTAGGGCCCCTGGGTCCCCTGTACCCCGGCACGAGAGTGTCTGGCCCGGCCGCCGAACGAGTGCCTCTGCTGCCTCCATGGCTCATCGCCCAACGAATTTCGCTCAATTCGCAAGAGTTGATTCTGATAGTAGCTGCCGCTTTGCGTCGGATTCTGCGACACCGGATTGTGCCTGGTTTGCGGTGGATCATATTGACAACGCTGACGGTCCTTGCCCAGACCATCGTAACTGGCACGTTGACGCGGGCCGGTTGGCCGGCCCAGCCCTGCACCATGATCCGCGCTCGCAGGTCGGCGGAGTTCGGGGGCGGCACCGGCATTGTCCCCTACCGAGTGCCGGCGACTAAGCTGTTTTGGACGCCATGCATCGTAGTCCGGGTTGGCAGACGTTTTGAGGTGCTGAAGCTCTGGATACTGAGCCGGTTTCTTCGAGGGCATTGGAGGTACTGGTGGTGGCGCTGGTCCCTTCTCGTTGTTGGAACTGCCTCGACTGGAAGGCCGATCAGAGTTTCTGTGAGTTGGGTCGGCAGGAGTGGATTGCGGTCGTCGTGGCAGCCGAAATGCCTTGGAGTTGTGCCGCCGCAAGCTGACGGGAGGAGGCGTCTTTGCTTTGGTGACATTCTGCGGCGGCATGCCGGGGACTTCGGGGATTGGTGAGCTTCGAGAAGACGAGACGTAGATGCGACCGGGAGACCTGGATCCTGATGACGATTTCCTCCTCAAATTCAGGATTCGCTCAGTCGGGACAGGCATCGTCATGGATGATAGCTTTGAAGGCGGCAACTCATCGTTGGACTTGTCAGACATGGCCGCAAAAGCCTGGTCGAAAGCGCTCTTCCCCACACTGCTGCTGATCGAGTCGATGCTAGTAACGCTGGATTCGAAGCTGTTCTTGACCCAGTCACCTCCATCAAGTAGCTGGACCTCCTCCGCCTTTGACTTTTGTCCCCATGACCAAGGCTTTCGACGGATGCTCGGCTTTGGAGTCAAGGATAGTGACAGCGGCGTGGTCGACGATGATTGGGAGGAGTGACGGCGGAGCACTTTCGATCCTTCACGGGTGCTAGGCTGCGGTTTTGCCCTGGACACGGATGTGTCTCCCAGAAGTCCTGCGCTCCCATCGCTCAAGATCGTCTGGAGTGTGTCTCGGCTCCGTGGGGAATGTAGAGTGGCACGTCTGTCAATTATTGAGAGCTGGTCGCCGTGCTTTGAATAATTGGGACCCGAGTCTTGGAGAACTGAAACCATTGTCTTCCTGTTCCCCGGCATGGGTTGTAGAGCGGGGTGCCCGTTCGCTTTGGGGCCACCCATCAACCACTGGAATCTGTATTTCTTGCTGGGGCCTGGTTCTACATTCAAGATCGGGCTTGAATCGTCCAAGCCCAGAGACCCCGGATGTTCAGACTGGGAAGACAGAAGTCCTGGTCGCCCATGGCTAGCAGTAAGCAACAGAGACTGGCTCTTGCGACGCAGTTTCCTTGGCTGAGAGGCACCATGTCCTTGGGGATGGGGGACGACTCCGGTGTTTTTATGACCGGTAACAGACGCGTGACCATCTCGTGGCTGTTCGGAGGGAGGCATTTCCGCCGCCGCTAAGCCTGGAGACTTCCAATCTGCTAAGATGGTCGACATTCTGCCCTCAGCAGTGGACGACGAACCATCCGACACTTCAGATTCAGCTTTGTGCGTTTCTTGGGCACCAAGACCATTTCCCTTTTTGCTGGACTTGGAGCGCAGCGACCTCAAAGACGTAGCGGAGCTGTATCCGGAGTCTGTCTTAGAAAGAACCCCTGGTACATAATCCGTCGGATTAGCGACAATGCCGCTGTCAGCCTGGGGGAAATCGAGATGCGCCCTTTTGTCCGACTTGTCGCGTTGTTCCCGTACGATGGGACTTGGTGTTGAATCTTGTCGAATCTCAGGCACCTCGTTGGAGAAACCTTCCGACTCTGACCAGACATTAGCGTGTCCGTATTCGCTCATTTCAACTTCCGAGACAACTAGAGGCAAGGCATCTTTGGATGGCTCGGGTTGCATAAGGGCCAAGCCCTCCATCTGATTCTCGGCGTGGCCTGCGCTCTGGACCTGTCCCGGCTTCATTGTCACACCCTGGCTTTGACCTTTATCCACGGCCTCACCCTCGGTGCTTGGGGCAGGGCTGGCCGTTCCGTTGGTGATTCTTAAGGAGCCAAACTGCATAGCTCCCAATTGCTTGTATTCCGCCTCGGAAGGGGTCTGCACGATGTCCACCTGGACACGTGGATTGAGACAGGGCGAAGGCAAAGACAAATAATTCGGGGTCGAGACCACGGAGTCGCACCTCGAGCGAGTACTGGCTGGCGTGGCAGGATGGCTCTGCCTGAAGCTGAATTTTCGGGGCATTGTCTCTTCGGTTGCAGCTCGAGTAGCTAGTCCAGGAGTCCGTAAAATGCTACGGCGGCGCACAGGGGCGTGAAGAGACGCGACCGAATGCACACGGGGGATCGGCGGGCTGGGTGAGTCCTGAGGCTGCAGGCGCTCCAAAGTAGCTTCGGACATTTGACAATCCATAGTGTTGGCCCGCTTCGGTGTGACACCTGATAAGGGTGTTGACCATGTGCTCCTCCTCGTAGGACGGTTCGCTGAAGTACTTTTGGAGCGAAACAAGCCCGATGAAATCTCCCGGTCCTGAGGCGTAGTGGAGGCTCCATATCCCGCCTCCGACCCAGGCATTGCGGCCGGTGAGACTAGGCTGGGGGGGGCTGGCGAGTGCATCGGCGAGGAAGAAGAAGAAGGAATGAGCACGGCTGAATGAGGACGGGTCGCCAGAGGGCCCACGTTGGGATTCGTGGGCAACTGAGAGGCGCTGGACGAGGGGGAGACAGCAATGAAGGAGCTCTGGTTGCGAGATGCAACGTGGTTGCCAACACGCGGCTTGGAGAGCTTCTGGGGCTGTCTCTTGGTCGGCTTCGATGTGACGACATGGCGAGAAGTGGGATCGTGAGACGTCAGCGTCTCGACAGACGAGACGTTTCCCATTGCAAATGCGGAGTAAGGCCTCCTCCAACCAAGTCGCTTTCTTTTTGTCTTTCTTCCTTCTCTTTTTTTATGATCTGCCACTGCCTTGTAGTAGGACCGGTTGAAGGCTGATTGAAAGATTGTTGAGATAGGAGAACGATGGTGTAAGAGGAGGCGATAATGGCAATGGATGGTGAAACTAGGGAAATGCGAGGCCCAGCTCAGCTTGACCGACAGGCACTGGAGACCAAGGGCTCAAGGGCTAGCAATGGTGATGGCGGTGCATAAACGATGTTGAAACTTCCATGCCGCAGAATAATCAATGCTTCGTCACAACTACCGAGACCACAGACCTCGGATAAGTTTCCGCCGTTCAATGAGAATCTGGGGTCCTCTCCAGAAGCATGGAAAGACTAATTGTCGATGATTTTGGTTGGCTTGGTCGATATGCTTGGAAGGTGGAATGACCACGTCTCGGCGACAAGATCGGCGATGCGGCGACGCAGCGATTGACGGTGACGGACAACGCACAAAGAGACAAAGTGGCAGATAAACCAAACCAGACGAAAGATGATGATGAAGGAGAAAGGAAACCAAGAGCGAAAGGGACAACGGCTGGCTAAACGAACGACTAAGAGATGCAGCAAAAGAATAAATCCAGAGGAAAAAGGTAACATGAAAGAAGAGTGAATTGGAGGATAGGTTCCGAGGGAACAGAAGGAAGTGAGACCTAACTAACACGAGCCCCTGTTAAGGTCGAGAAAGCAAGGAACCCACGACCAAGTCCCAAGAAACACAAGTACGACGGAGGAAGGAGAGGAGAGATGAATTGAATCATTGAATCATATTCGACCACAACTGCATCTTGGACTGCGGGGGGCCCAGGAACTAATCGCTTACAACCTTGCTAGCACAGACCAAACCATGGCCCGGCGATCTCAATCTCAATCTCGATTTGGGAGACAAAAAAGAAGCTGGGAGCAGGATGAATGGTTGACTGTTGACGCGTCGCAGACTTCCAGAGTTGCCTTGGTTCAACGTCTCGTGGTTGGAGGATCAGGTCTAAAGTCACTCAAGCTCCCAGGTACGAGGAAGGTATAGGGTACGTAGCAGTACCTCAAACTTACCTATGGGGTACCATCAGTCTCCGCATTCCTATGGAAACCTCCTTCTCGAAGGCATCATCGATTTACGAAGTACGAATTTCTTCCAGAAACCAGTTCCTATCAGGTAAGGGGCATTCTCCTAGCCAGAGTTATTCGACGGGAACTGTTACTTGCTCTTTCCTCGATGGGGGTTTTATGGGATTCTTATTTTGACCACGCACCTTAGCTTGTGTCTCAGACCCTGGATGTGTATTACTCCAAGGTATCACACATTTCCCAGTGAGGTACCAACTACAATATCTTGGCTGTCCTGAGCCTCCTTCTCCAGCGAGAGAGGCCATATATGCCAAGCTTGGACAGACCAGCACTATCAACTGGCCGTGGGGAAACAGGGCTGGAGTAAACAGCGGTAATGCGGACCTACCAATGGTATCCGTACTTTTGCATCATTATTATCCTATTATCCGGAGAAGCGGCATGATGATGCCCGCAACGACTTGGTCGTGCAGTATTGATTATGTGGGTATTTGTGGCGTTTAAGGTTAGATACATGCAACAATAAACGACCGAGAATTATTAATCACTCATGTACTCAATCCAAACGTCTCTCAAACAGACACTTGTTGCTTTCGGGTTTCATCCCTTCAGATGGGTGACTTTCAATGCATTCGACGAGTGACATGAAATCTAACACGGCTGAGAAAACATAAGGAGATATACCTGCTCATTCATTTCATATCCTCCGGCTGGACTCCAAATCTGAAACCTGATGCCTTTTCCCCAAGTGGCTATTCGTAGGAAAAGAGGGCCGCGGATGCACGGGCCACACCAAGTGCTCCATTGATACCGTATATGCCTGTCCGATGCCTTAGCTATCCGTAATTTGGAACTCCACGGACGACGTCACTCTGACGATTCTTGCCTTACCAAGATATGACAGATGCCGAGGTACACCTCTACCAGGATCTAGTATGTTAGCGTGGGAATTCGCCCCACATCCCAATCGCTCATTGGATTAGTCTGCTGATCCGTACTTTTCCTCCTATTTTATATGGGCAGGCATAAAGAGAGATGACGATCGTGGACCTAACGTCACGAAGGCATCTTTAAGTGAAGCTATCACTATTTTACCGATAAAGAGTCTACTAACTACGGTCCTCGTAACTTTACTACTTTCTTTATGATCCGTATTTTAAAGCTATTTTCAGATTCTACAGAAGCAGTCCTTTATAATATAACCACTATTAACGCCGTACTAACTAGCCCGCCTATATTAGGTTATTAAGAGGGATAGGGGAGATACTGATTTTTAATTATCGTGATAGCTATAATAGTAGTAAGACTACTTTTGGTTTATATAGGTCTATATACTTAAGATTGTCTATATTTTATATGTGTTTGGATGTACTTCTACCTAGTGGGCCCCCCTGTTGTCCCTAGCCAGTCATATTAGTTTGTATATGCGCTAACATACTAGATCCTGGTAGAGGTGTACTTAGTCCTCGTTTGTTGACTCTCTGCAGTGTGATACATACCATACAACCCCTGTTTAATTGTGTGTTTTAAAGTACATTCGTAATTTACTCTTTTAGGAAATTCAAGAAGGTTCGAGGAACGTACCTCCACTAACAACACTTAGGTACTATATCGACTTTACTTATTAGGGAGTTATAAGGTGGTTTGCCAGGATACTATATCCCCCGATTAAGTATATCTATGTAAGCCCCTATATTTTATATTGAAAAATATATATCTAGTTGTAATCTACTCCACTTATTATCGTGATATTCTTGGTTCATTCGGATCCGCAAGTACACCAAGCTTTCGCAATGCTTTGTATTTGTATTCGGATAAGAGCGATGTGATTCTCAACTCAGCGGTCCTTTCCGTCGAGGTTACATGTAAACTGATGTTGAACTCGGTGGCTGGGCTGAGGGTAGATGTGGGGCGTGGCTGATAAAAAAGTTGAGCTGAGGGTAGGTACGGGGCTTTACGCCTTTAATTAATTGGTCGAACTATTTCGCGATCGCGTTAAATACCTTAAGGTATTATAAGGATTATTTCTACTAAGGGTTATTATATTATTATAAAGTCTTTTACTAAGTATAAGAGTAGTTACATAATTTATTTAGTTATATAACCTTAATAAATAGTCTTATAATAAATATTAGCTACTTATTATAAGGGTAGTTACCTAAGATATATAGTCACGTGACCTTAATAAATAGCCTTATAATAACCCTTACCTACCTATATATATTATAAGGGTAGTTACCTGAGATATTTAGTCACGTGACCTTAATATATAGCCCTATAGTATCCCTTGCCTACCTATTATAAGGGTGGTTACCTAAGATATCTAGTCACATGACCTTAGTACATAGCCCCACAGCAACCCTCAGCTCAACTTTTCGCCCCACTCGGACCCACACCTACCCTCAGCTCAGCCTCCGAGTTCAACATCAGTTTATCTGCAACCACTTTCCGTCTGTACAGAGTACGCGAAGATGACTCGGGACCTCCCGTTAAGGCAGAAGGGAATTCGTTCGCTCGGTCAGTGGTGGTCGCTCACTGTGGTCACTCTCCAATTACATAGGTACACCCCTCGGTCCCAATCCAAACCTCGTGGGTGCGTCCAGCTGGGACATCGACGCGTGCGCCAATACCATGGGTTTCCTTGGTTGGATTTCTGTCTTCCGGGTAAGAGATAGTGAGGCTACCCTTTGTGATGAGGTGGGTGGTAAGGCCACGGTGAGAATGGGGTTTATAATGATAGTTTCTGTCGCCCGTCCCTTTTCTTAGCGATATCTTTCTGTCCCTTAATCTTCTTGCTGAATCCAGCGGCTTTTTATGCTTACGGGCTGTCGGACCAAGTGTATACGACATTGAAGCCCCAAGAACGAACTTCGGCTTCGGGGTCGAGCTTCTCATTATGAGTATGAGGCATGATGCCGTGTCGTCTTTTTTGTCTTTTACCTCTCCTTTCGGAAGGGGAAAGAAGAAGAAAAGTATCTTCACGTATGGGTATGTCTTGCTGCGTCGGGTAGTGAAGTGTTGGGACAATCAGTCGGGTATTGCACAGCGTGTCGACATCATAAAGAGATGCTCGGGATTCAGTATCTCACCAACAGTGTAATTGGTGGTGGAGACGGTTCAGGATAAAGAATGACGACGTCATTCAGCTCGCCTACCTAATAAGGTAAGGTACCTTATCTTAGGTAGGTAAAACATGCCGCTGAGCTCGGGCCTGGTGGATATGCGCTTCGGAGGATAAGCTCCATGACCACCAGCTCCCTCCACACGTGTGCGAATAAGGCATCATCCAAACGATTGGACGGTGTGAGGTACAACGTATTATTATTAGCCACCTACCTTTAGTGCACCTTGGTGCCACTAGGGCTTATAGTATCTCCACCACGGTAGGTACCTAGTGTATCTCACTAATCACCGCACAGGAGCGTTGTTTTAGTGTAGTATTTGTTCACATAGCCACAACCTAGCCACGTCCATACAACTACTTACTCCAGCATTAGGGGATTACTAAAACACAGCCTCTCAGTAGGTACCAAGACACAGAATCGTGGGTGTCAATTGGGTACGCTCTTGAGCGTCTCGGTGTCCCCGTGGTGGGAGGGGTAATGCAGCGGGTCAACGATAGTCCACGTCTAAATAATCTCGAAATCACGGCTAAGGCACTATGGGGTCGACTATAGCAGTGTCTCTAGGCATGAAGAGACTAGGACTGATTATGTGGTCAAAGACTTTGCAAAGCGTGATGACAGCCGAGGGCCTGTCCTTATACGCCTGACGGCCAAGGAAAGGGCCGTTTGGGCAGCTTCGAACAGGAAGAACAGAGAAATTAGCAGTTTGTGGTTACCTTAGTCAGCGGAGTATACGAGGAACTACATGTACACTACATACAACCTTACCTAAGGTATTCCGTATCATAGGTCCCTGACCGGACCGAACCGCTGCGCTAAAAGCGAAGCGAACAACAAAGATCAGTCTACGTTGTAGGTAGTGCGAAACTCGAGCAGCCGACTCGATCCATGTACGGATCTCTTCTCTCACATCTCCATCACCTCAACTCATTTTCTTCAGCCAAAAACCAAGCCCTTCGGACCTACAAGTGCAGTTGTTTGAACAGAGTACTTCTGCCACTACGCCAGCGTAAACTGGGAACACATCCTCGATTCCAGGATTCAGAGCCGGATAACATTCTTCGACGACCAACTTGATCTTGGTCCATGTGTCTCACGTCTCGCGACAGAAATACGACATAAGCCTACGGCCCAGCTGTATTCGTCCCTTTCGTTGGGTGCAAAGAGGCGAGAGATAATGGTGAAAGACACTAGCTTCATCACAGCATCTCACTTTCGCTTTGGTCTAGAACTATTACCAATAGGTAGCCAGAGAATTGAGGGGGGGTTCTTTTCTTTTCTTTTTTGTTTCTCATTTACTTTTTGATACGAGTACGAAGCACATGCAGGCATGGCCTAGGGAAGACGGAACCGCTGCTATTTCAGACCAAATTGACAGGGCACCGCAGCATGACGACCCACACAGGTCAGCAATTTCTTATCCACGTTTATCGACTGGATATCTTCGACCCGTTCCCCAGTTCCTGCATGCACGGTCTCGCAGGGCTGAGGAATACATACAGTACCTTACCTTAAGTGTAGGTAAGAGTACAGTACATATAGGTAAAAATCGGACTCTCTCCTGTACCGAGCTAATACGCGCTAAAACAGTGACTTCTTATTACCTTATAGGGCCCCTGCCAGCAAATAACCCGCTTATTAGGGGAGCCAATCGGGAACAGCGTTATTAGCGGGCCCTTAACCTAAAAAGGCAAGGCAATCGTGACTTCTAGAGGTACTCGGTTTTGGACCTCCCCCCCGGCCAGTATCGTTTTTGTACCTGCCCCACTACCTGGGTCAGACCGTACCCGCTCTTTAGTGGGTAGTACTTCAAGAGGTCCGATTTCAACGTCTGTAACCGTTGTACCTTAAACCCCCTGATATGCGGTTTTGAGTTGAGATTTCAGTGGTTGATCAGTGCCCGCCCCGCTTATTACTCGCGGGTGGGTAGGGGCTTCCATCTTCCATACCTTGGTTACCTACTCGTAACTCGCCCCCGTCTGCTTCGGTCTTGCTAACCTTCGACTCGATTTGCTGACACCTCGATTCTCTCCCTCAACCTCACGCCGTTCCTCTGCTTCAACCTACGAATAGACCTCCAGGCCTCCGTTGTTTGATCTCATACAGCAACGCAAGCTTTAAGAACGCTCTCTTGTCTCCTTCTTCTCTTGGGCCCTAAGTTTCTGATATACATATACCTGTCGCGCTTTCTTTGCCCCGTCCACGCTCACTCCTCGTCCCCGCCGGAACTCGGCCTACATATTTGGCAGACAAAACCGGCTCGTTGTTGATTCTTGGCGATTGGCGAACTATAAGGCGCTGAGGTGGAGTCCTATTCACCAGGCGGCGTCGGCGCCCCTCAACTACGACGCTGTCAGCTATGTGCTTCGTCTGGGTACGTCTCCAGCCACTCCCGGCATTTACGACTCAATCGCTCGGCCATTCGACTTTCCTCTTTATTATATGACCCTTTCTTATCCTAAACATGCTTACACAGACATTTGCATAGCTCCGGCGCCGACGCCATGATGGTGACGACGACGCGAAACCCATCGGCCGAAGTCTGACCATGCCCATCTTCTCTCGGACCAACAAGGAAACCTATCCGGCAATTCGCACTCTTGTCAACATATCTACCCTTGCCGGGCCGACGAGATCTTCTACTCGCACGCCAGAATTCCCCTCTCAATCCGCGCTTACGAGGGCCCTTCCCCGACTCAATGTCAAAGGCATCAACGGTGTCAACTCCGCCCCCGACATTGACCAAATCATATCCCCCGTCCTAGGGCGTACTTCTGTGCCTGGATTTGAGGGCCGTATTTCTGGCAATGTCGACCTGACTCTTGCCTGCATGGCCAAGTTAGACTGCGCCTTCGACGATATCCCCAAGCGCCGCTCTCTCATATTGCGTGACGACGCCATCTCCAGGGCACAGTTCGCCGCCTGGCTGGAGCATATCCAAGGAGAGTCCCCCCAAGATATCGAACGATTCTTGCCAAAGGACAAAGACCGCTTTATCCAGGGCGAATTCCTTGAAGCTTGGGTCATGCGTTTTGGCTGGGATGCTGAGAGGTCAGTCCGGTCGACCGACAAGGACACGAGCCGCCCCATCACCAACTACTACATTAGCAGCAGCCATAACACCTACCTCGAAGGAAACCAGCTGGCCTCGCGTAGCTCGCCGGAGGCTTACACTGCCGTCTTGTCTCGCGGGTGCCGGTGCATCGAGATAGACGTTTGGGATGGCGACACTTTCACCCCGGCCCAGGAGGAGGTCATTAGTACCGGCAAGGTGAAGCGGGAGCATAGTCGCAGCCTCTCGGGTTCCTCTCTGCCTAACGTCGCCGCTCAGGTCATCGGGACTGTCATGGGCGACCGTTCCTCTGTCCACAGCCGAAGCCCTAGCACCCAAAGCAAAGCAACCTTCTCTGGCCCAGACAACACGCCGAAGTTATCCAACGCGAACCCGAAGGATTTCACCAACTCCGCCGGTTCTGCCGGCGCAACAACAACACCCGCGCAATCACCTAGACCTCCGTCCGCTAGGTTCCGGCAGGGGTACCCCAAGAACGAGCCTATCGTTACTCACGGCTGGACGTTGACCACCCCCTGCGGCTTCCGCGAGGTGTGTGTAGCCATCCGCGAGTCTGCCTTCCAGACCAACGACCTTCCCGTCATCGTCAGCCTCGAGGTTCATGCCGACCACCAACAGCAGGAGCTCATGGTTGACATTATGAAGGAGGAGTGGGGGGACTTGCTCGTCGACAAGCCGTTCGATGGGGTAGATCAGCGATTCCGGGTCCCCACTTTGGGCGAGCTTAGACGGAAAATCCTCATAAAGGTCAAGAAGCCGCCCAAAGTGATCGATGCACCCGACAGTGCGCTCGCCCCATCGGCTTCCCTGGCTCAGGATGAAGCCGGTTCGGCTTCCGACGAGGAGACTGATGAGCAGCAGCTCAACCGTCTGGCACCTCCGGGCGCCGCACCTGGAAAAACCCCGCCGCTGGGCAGCCCAGGGAAACCGCGCAAACCTCCCATCGTACCCATCTGTACGAAGCTGGGCGACCTCGCCATTTACACCCACAGCGAACGCTTCAAGTCCTTTGACGTGGTGTCCAAGAAACCGAGCCACATGTATTCGATTTCTGAGAGCCGCATCCTCGAGCTGCACGAAACCCACCCTCGGGAGATGTTCACCCATAATAAGAATTACTTCATGCGCGCGTTTCCTAACGGCGCGCGTGTTGACAGCTCCAATCCGGACCCCAGCCCCTTCTGGCGCAAAGGCGTCCAACTAGTCGCGCTGAACTGGCAATACCTCGACGAAGGAATGATGCTGAACGAGGGCATGTTCGCCGGCGAACAGGGCTGGGTCCTCAAACCTCCCGGCTACCGCAGCTCCGATAGGGATTGCTTTACGCAGGCCGATGTACCCCCCGCCGGAACCCTCATGCTCTCCATTGCGGTGTTGTCGGGCCAGCACGTCTGGGTGCCAAGTTCATCCGAAATTGACGCCAGCCGTAGCGGGAGCCAACTGCGTCCAGTCGTCAAGTGCGAGCTTCACGTCGAGAAACCCGAGATTATGGGAGGCAGCTTCAACAAGACCGGCGATCAAGTGGCGAACGCTCAAGCACAAGCTAAGTTCAAACTCGCGACGAGCGCCAGGAGGACAGACCACCCGGACTGGGGCGACAGAGGCGATCTCCTCAGTTTCCCCCTCGTGCCCAACGTGGTTCAGGAGCTTAGCTTTGTCAGGTAAGGCCCCCTCCAAGTGCATCAATCAGGTTTCTTTTCTCTTTTTCGTTGGCTTCGTTCCCCTCCCGGCCCCTTTTCTCTTTCTCGTCCCCTTTTTTTTCTTTTTTTTTTTCATACCCCCCCCCCCCCCCTTTTTTTTTTTCTCTTCTCTCCTGGCCTGAGGTCCCATTGCTCCTTTCCTCCGCATCTCCAATCAGGATCAGGAAAGCGTCTCACTGTTACACTCGAGTGAATCATGAGATACCGCAACCAACCCTGTGCTCCAACTCCCTGCGCAAAGTCATGGCCGAGAGTTGATTCACTGCCAATGTCCATACTCTCACCGACATTGTTGGACAGTGCGCAAGGGGCAGCTGTGTGTACCATTAGTGCAATATGCCGGCTGCCGTCTCGTACCTCACAATACTGACGAATGGCTCGATGGCCCTTCGTGCAGGCGACACAGCGGCAGTCTCCGTAGTCTATGTGTGACCGGCCTGTCAGGCAATCGCACGTTGAGCTGATTTCATCCACCGAGATTGGTGCTCGTTGCACGTACGGCCTTGCATATCCTTACCTTGCGACCCGCTTGACCTTGACAGGTCAGGGGAACTGCACAAGCACGAGGGCGGACAGGATTAGCTACTTCCCATCCACAACTCACCAGCCTCTCTCGTCTTTTCTGCGCTTTCCTCAAGTAGTTTTTATTGAGTTGCTTTATTTGCTGACGGTCTGGACAACAATAGATTCAGGATCGAGGATGATTCGCGCATTGGCCGAGACCAGCTCCTATCTTGGGCCTGCATCCGTCTTGACAGGTTACGCCCTGGTTACCGCTACATCCGACTCCTCGATAGAAAAGGCCGGCCCCTCAAGCACGGGAAGCTCCTCGTGCGGATCAATAAAGTCTTACGGCAAGAGGGCTTGCCTTCCTGATGGGGCACTTCGGCTACTCATTCTCAGCTACATTCCTATATTCCTTTAGTTTTGTTATCATCAAGAGCGGCGTTGGGGACGGAGTTTTCAAGGGTACCTTAGTAAAGGACCTCGCCGGCATGAGGGCTCCTTGAGATTGGCTTTTCCTTTGCTTGATTTTTGACTCGACTTGTTCAGGGTCAGGTATTGTGTAGACACCCATCTTGACTTGGGTATGCTTTTGGGTTGACGGGACACAGACAGACCACTGGTCCGATTACTTGGAATGGGGGGTTCATGTGGGAGTATATGTGGCAAAGCGTATGTACATTATTGTACAGTGCAAGGTAATACGGCTGGCATCTGTTCTGCAAGGGAAAACCAATAATATGTGTTTCTCAATGAGCACACCGAGTCGTTGAGGCTCGTACCGAGGTCTTCCTTGTCAGGCACGCAACTATTGGCAGCGACAAACAGTGACGACGCTATACAAACGAATGGCGACGACGATAGCGACACTGTATCAAGAAAACAACGGGAGAAAAAGAGGTGGAGCCGACGTAGCATCTCCCAGTCTTTGGAACGATGAAGTTGGGTACTTCGTACAGGTGATAGGAATGTGAGACCAGAGCAATAGGCAAACAAAATACCGACACTTCTTACTGGGTCCCCAAGACGGGAGCAGAACCCTAATAATTATTGGTCCGGTCACTTGGTGAGCTGGTGCTAGGGATGAGCTTGCATGTACGAGGTACGGAGTCATACCGAGAGATGCTGCGATATGGTCGGTGCGTTTGCACATGGGCCGAGAACACCCGACTCCACCACCACCAGCAGTCATGATTCTAATTCACACCGAGTCGCGAGCCGTTTATTAATATCCGTCGCACTTCTAAACGAAATGAATGGGAAGCCGGCCGTCGAAAGGGTACCAAGGGAGAACGGGCCGTACGAGGTAGGTACACTGGAAGCCCGGCCGGACGAGACATGTCAGCTGGTCAACTGGTAACAGCCGCTCCCTTGAAACAGAATGTCTCGACACTGCGTTTCCGATCGATGCCCAAGAGAGAAACCCTGGGTAGACCGAGAACAGAGAAGATGCGCCAACGACACATGATAACGGATCTCCGCCGAACACCCATCCTCCCCCCATGACAAACGAACACATAGGCGACTTTGTGTTGTGAGCCTCCGCAGTTTAGGCGTTACCGACACGGTGGTTCATTAACAAGGGTGATATGTGACAGGGTTGACATGGGGTGATGATGGCCGATATAATACATAGTCTCCCCCCCCCCGGCTTCATGAAGCATTCTATGGCGGGCGGCTGGGTTCAGCCCGGCGCAAAAAAAGATGTGGTGTAGGGAGAAGCGAACTTGGACAACATGCTGGATATGCAGGATGGACCAAGCTTGAGAGTCGCTAATCTACCTACGCAGTGATGATGTGTCCTAGGCCGGCCACGCCCTTCTGTGTCCTGTGCTGAGACGAGACTTCTTCCATACCACATTGGCCGAAATCCAGGGCTGATAAACAATGGCCCTAAACAAAAAATTCGCAGCAAACGCCTGCAGCCTTTGTAGGACCCCCCCCCCCCCATGCTGGAGCGAGACCGCTGGGTAAAAGCGAAAAAAAAAATCAAGGGGGATCCAGTCGAGGGGTGTACAGCTATCATGCCCTCAAATCTCGGTAGAAGGTGATCGTGGAAGGTGTCTGATGTATTTACCGTCAGGTCACCGCTCGGAAAAGAAATTGACTCAAGTAAAAGACGCGAGAACCGGAGTATCAGCCGCCAAGACAGACTTAAGCTGAATGTTTGGGGAGACAATCTGTTGCCGATGCGCAACGAGTGATTCGACCCGGTCAATCGGCAAATCGAGCTCTGATCGGCCAGGGTGCGCCGCGGAGAGTCTTGGTCATTGTCCCAGTTCATTTCACAGACCGTGGTTCCTAGATGGACCGGTCTAGGGGGGCGATCGAGGACGGGAAGCCAAACCGAGAAAAGAAAGACGAACTTGCCAGATGAGTCCTGCAAAAGCCTATCTCGGTGCTTTCCGTGTTGTTTCCTTTCTGGCACGATAGATCCCACGTCCGTCAGCCGAGTTGATGGGACACGGACTGCCGCAATGTCGGAGAAGGTCTGGATTTCATGGGGTTGTGGCTCCATCAAATGGGGTGGAGCCATGGTGTATTCCTTTTGCTCCAAGCTTTAAACAAGGTCCAAACGAAATGAGGTGGGCACCTCGTTCCCCATTACCTAAGGTAGGTACCTATTTCCATAGAGGTGGCGCCTCACGCGGCAGGCAAGGGCACAAACAGATACCCGTGTCTAGCAGAAAGGGAGAATTCCTTTTCTTTCCATTTCTTCTTCTTTTCTTTTCGGATTGCTTGACCGAGGGACAACAAGCGAAACAGCCGAACAAGAAATCAGTGCGAGTTCTTAACTGACTACCTTAGTGGGAAAGGTATTTTTGAACGCCTGCCGGAATCACGAAGGAGAACGCCACGACGCTGGGGGTTTAGAGTGTTCCCTGTTCGCTCACAGCGTGTCTCAGCTGCTCGACGACCGATGGACGAGGCTAGCGTCTTTAGGGGTTAACTGGACGGGTAGGACTAGGAATGCCTACCTACTTGAAAGGGGAATTACGAAGTAGAAGTCGCGGTGAGGGGAAGACGGCCGTTGACGATCGCGTCATCCCCTGGACCCGATCGGTCGAAGTCAATAGCTGGCCGAAGACTTCAGGGCAATCCATTGACATCCTGATATTGCCCACGGTTTATCCGACAGAGTGGATAAGATCCATGATCGTCGGCGATTGAGTCGCAGAAATAGGAACGCTAACCGTTTTTGTTCTTACTGCAAGATGGAAGTGGTGGGTGGGGGCAACTGATGAGGGAGCACCTAACAAGCCCATATTAGGTCAGTCCTGCCAACGAGGTGGCTCCCTGGGACTGGAATTGGGAGAGTATGCGCATATCTCCTCGACCGGCAGAGATAATGACTTGATGCATGGCCCAGTGATATGGTGCACCGCCCTCAAATGGACGCTTGGTATGTTGTGCTGGCAGGTGGTTGGTGATGGGCGTGATTGTGATGGATGATGGATCAGGAGGAGAGACACAACAAGTCGATTGCAGCGATTGCAGATTTGAGGTACCTCAGTCACTACGTACTTCGTACGTACGAAAAACGTTGTGCCGCAAGGGTATTTTATTATTACCCCGCTCCCCAACATTGACTTTCAGAAGTCCAGTATTCGAAATCGGATATTAAAGCTGGAATTCTTCATAATGGCTAGCTCACTGCAGATAGGACTTTTCCTCTACCTACCTAGGTAAGGTAGGTACCTAAGGTACCTAGTTACCTACCCGGGAGGGGGGGGGTGTAGGATAGAGGCTGGCTATTCTGTCGACACTGTGATAGGGCTGGTCATAGTGCCCGTACCAGCATTCTTAGAACTTCCTTGTACTAAAAAAAGATGTACACGTTTATATCTTACCGAAATGTATATAAATATAATACAGCGATATGACGCTGTCTAGTTATATGGTTAGTAGATTATATTAATGTGTCTAATCCGAATGTTCTGCCCGATATATAGTAAAGCCTAGACTATATTATTATTATGTAATTATAACTACGGTAGGATTATTAATATAGTTACTTATCCGTATAATATAATAGAGTGTTAGCTTTAATATAAATCGTATTAATAGAAGGGTTATATAGTATATATCGCTGTAGTGCTATATAGTTTCGTTAACTAACTAATTAACCTAGACTAGCTAGTTATATTAGTAAGATAACCTTTATTAGCTAGTATACGATTACGATTTAAAATATCGACTACTATATTATAAGAGACGAATAGCTATTATATATCGATAGATATTTTACGGGATAGCTAACTAAGCTTCGATATATAACCGTGGAGGATAGGCTAATAAAATTTTCTCTGGTTAAGCGATATATTAGGGGCGAAACCTTCTATTCTTATTAGTCGAAAATAAAACCATAATATATTTCTTATTAGTATAATATAGGATAGTAAGCTTTATTTCTATTAGTAGAAATAAATAATCGTAGGTTATATTTCTATTAGTGAAAGAAGTTAAGGCTACTATAGGTTCACGTATACCTTCCTCGCACTTAGCCAGCTTACTAGTTCTAACTGCTAAGTTATCGCGATCGTTTTCGTGGTGTTCTAGGTTAATAGATTAGCGATAATAGCTTAGGTGGTGAATATTACGATAGCTAGCCTTAGCTAAACTTTAGATAAACTTACTATCTATAAGTCTATAACTTTATACCTACCTAAGATAGTCTCTAGTAGCTCCGAATAGCCTAGACTCTAGATAATTTAGATTTAGTGAAGATAGGAAATCGTGCCACGAGTAGGTAGAATTAAATATCGGATCTTAATCGTGAAGGTATATAGTGTAGTTAGCAGTTTTTCCCTCGGCCCGAATATCGATATTATCGATATCCTATTATCTAGTAATACTATTAGTCTTAGTAATAATATATAACCCTAAAACGATACTTACCTGTCTAAAATACGTGCCGGTATATAGCTTAATTATACTGGATTATACGGGGGTTAGTAAATAGCTAGTATATTTAGTATAGAGCTGGCCTGGATATAGGATGATTTACCTAGACGGGATGATTATCTAAGTATTCCGAATTCGGGGATAACGACAGTAAGGAGCAGGAATCGAATAGGAATCGAATAGTATATAGTAAAGTAATAAAGACGGTTTCCGTGAATTAACGCGTCGGAGAAGAAAATAATATCTAGGAATTATCGTGAAAATAGTTAGTATACCTCTAAGAAAATTATCGTTAGATATTAGCACCTACTAGAATAGTCCTCGAAGACGGCGGTACTAGATAAAGCGCGACGAAGTTAGTAAATAAATAATTAGAAAAGGTTAAACTTCTGGATATACTATTTCGAAAACTTATAGATAATATCTCCCTAAGGTATAGTCGAAGCGCTGTATTAGTAAACTAGAATATATTACCCGTTTATTAGTATCTTATAGATTCTGAATAGCTTTAAAACCACTAACTAGTATTACTTACCTTAAATACTAGGTTAGTAGTATAAACGGTAGCACTAAACGGATATCCTACCTTAAATCGCCTCGGCCTAGTAGTAACATTAGTAAATATAATCAGAGTAAACGGGATAGGGAATAAGTCACGGCTATCTATCGTTAGTATATACCTAAGGTAAGTAAGACTATTTAATTATAAGGAGATTATATAAGGTAGGGCACCTTACCTTAGGTAAGGTAGGTAAGGTAATCTAGTGATTAGCGAATATGCCTAAGATATAGGAAAAACTATATAACAAAATAGTAGATATAAAATATAATAGATATAAAAAAACGTAGATACGAAAGTCGGATATATAAAATATAAGGTCCGAGATACTAATAACAGGACTATACCTGCCTACCTTAGTAAGATAAGGTAAGGAGGTGTAAATTCCTGATATATAAAAGATAGTAGATATACAGAAGATAATAGGTTTAGAATAAGTAAAACGTGTAGAAGACGCTATCTATAGAATATAGATAGCGGCGGGTGGCTAGTGATTTAGTATAGCTACTATAAACGGTAAATAAAGCTGAACGTATATAAATAAAAACGATAAGAAGGATATAATAACCGATAAGGGTCTATGTCTTTCAAGTGGCAGCGGTGATAATAGTGTATATAGTAGTTTAGTAGTGGTTTACGAAGAAGGATTAAGCGCCTACGTTAATAACGAATAGAAGTAAGGAAGCTAAGCGGGGTAAGACGTATACGTTATACCACGTGATATAGATTTATAAGCTTTAACTTTAAACTATTAAGTCCACTATAAATATCAGGTACCGGGTAATAATTTTAATTATAGTTATAAGCCACCGAGGAAAGCTATTAAGGAACTAAGCTCTTTGTTCGTGAACGTGCCTAAGGTCGTACCTTATACTTCGTTTAGATTTCACTATAGGTATAGTAGTTATACTACTAATTCTCCTCCTCGTCCTCGACGTTTTCCTTATCGTGGTTATTATAGAATTCCTCCTAAATTTTCTCTTCGATAAAAGATACGAGTAAACGGCGAGTCCTCTCCTAGACTATTATATACGCCTCGATAAGCGCCTCCGTCTTCTCTAGGGCGTCCGATACCGCCTTAACTATCTCGGAGAAGAGCCTAACGAGCTCGATATAAGTAGGACCTCCGGAGATATGACGGGCGCGGTTAATTAGTGCCTGGCTATATTTCTTATTATATTTCTTAGAGTCTTCGATAGCCCGTCTATACGCGATCGTGGTATCGCGAAGAAAAGGGAAATTATAATTATCGACGCCTATAATAGTATAATCGGATAAGGGCTAGGATATAGTAGTGGAATCGTCCTATTTAGCGGGTAATAATTCGTTAATTAAGGGAAATTGTATAAAGGTATTAGGAGAGTAGGAGAACTTACCGTGGCCTTACGTTTATAAATAGGGGTTATCGGATTATTTATATTAGAAGCTATAACTTCGTTTTCCTGGAGACGTGATGGTGCTTAAAGGAGTAGTTAGAATCACCTAGCCTACGACGGTATTAGTAAAAGCGACTATACCTTAGTCTTGTTATAATAATCGTAAAGATAGATAGATAATAGTATTCTCGGATTATAGAAGGTAGGCAGAGTAGTTAAAACGGTGATCTAACTTACTAGGAAGATAGAATTAGAAGAGAGAGAGAGAAATTAGAAGAAAAGTAAAAGGAGCTTCTATTAGGGCAGCTAGTAAAATATAATCACGCGGCCACGCGGCCACGCGTTTACTTTACCGGTAGAAGGTGGTTCTAGGTTCGTAAAGGCACTTAATTCGAGGTTATCTTAAGCTAGGTTAGTACCTAAAATAGGTAGACTAGAATAAATATATAAGTTAGTATACCTAATTAGTGTATATTAAATATATAGACTCGGGAGCTTAAATATAATCTCCTTAGTAGTAAAGCAGCTAAAGTCTAGTTCTTTACTTCTCGCTATCTTATTTATATACTACTATAAAGATCTATAAATTAGATAGTATAAATATTAAAGGGCGGGTTTAGTAGCGTCCTATCCTCTTATAGAATAACCTATTCACGGCTAGGATAAATTACCAGAAGCCTAGTAATTAGGCGGAAGTCTATTAGCTTATATACTAGGCATCTAATAACTCTATCTAGCGGCTATTCTATTATATATAAATCTATAAAGGTAAGGATAAGGAAGATACGGTATAAAGAGGATATCCGGTGCGTAAATATACCGTCAACACGAGCAAGGTCCCGAGGGTTCCGTGCCTAGATAAAGTCCCCGTAACTAAAGTAGATATCTTTATTCTTACTAAGTGGTAAAGTAGCTTATATCTAGACCCCGAGTAAGTTAAAAAGAAGACTTATACCTTATTTTAAAAGTAATCTTCCTACTCTATCGTAGAAGATCGCCCCTCGTGGTCGGTATATTCGTTAAATTATAGTTATCTTTATATACTCTTCGAAGTAACTACCAGAATTCACCGTTCTAAGGCTCTTTAGAGATATTTAGAACTCGTAGTAATAGATCTTATTACTATTATACTTATAACTATTTTAGAAGGCGGCTTTGCCTTAGTCTTCGATGCTCTGGATTATCTTAGACCTCGGAAGCCTATATTAGAGTCTATAAGTCAGCGTTATCGTCGATAGACCTAATTTATATTTAATCCTTAATCCTAGCGGATAGGACTTTATAATCCCGACGGAAAAGATAAAACGCGTTATAGATTTCGGGATAGGAAGTCTTATAGGAGCTGGTAAGCCTAAATTATATCGCTTTTCTAAGTCTTTCACGAAATATTAAGGTAGAGGCTGCGTTTCAATAATTCGTTTTTATAATATCCTTCTTATATTCCCTGGAAGATAATAGATATTATATTAGCCTTAATAATTAGTAAGGTTAGAAATTTACATCGCTATAGTCTATTTTCTCTTATATATACCGATACTTATCTTCGCCGAGTAGAGTAAAGATATTACGGTATATCCCGTAAGTGCCGGCGATATCCTAGAGATATAGACCGATATAAATATTTAGTAAACCTTGTATACGGTAATACGCTACTACCTTCTTAGACCCAGTTAACTTTTCAGAATCTAGAGCTTTATTTAAATCCAGATTCGTGAAGGTAGTAGTAGCTATAGCTTAGGTAATCTAAGTCAGGTTATCGGGAAACTGGACTAAGCTAGGTATATTAGTATAAGCGCTCTAAAGTTAAAATAGATATTCACTAACTCACCTTCTTAACCGCCTCCTAAGGCTACGCCTCTCTATTTTCCTCTTATGCCTTATAATCGAACGCTTCTAGCGGGAGCCTATACTAGAAGCTAGAAGGATTTACGACTAGAAAGGATAATATATATAAAATAGACACGGTTAAGTAGGGGAGGATAACGACTATAGACCTAAAGGTTAGACTTTATAATATTCCAGAAACACCGAATAATAATAGTTAATATAGATCCTAAAATTAACGGCTCGTCTAGTAAGAAATTCCGTGCTTTTAATATAATAGCGTTAGTAAAATCTATCTGGATATAGTAAGAAGATAGGAAATACTGTAATATGATAGGTATTATAATAGAAGCTATACTATATTCTATTATTCTCCAGGACTCCGTATAGGCAAGGGGGGACTAAATACGTTTATACTCTAAAGGGAGTAGAAACTATTAAAACCACCGTAAATAGTCCCTATAGTATTAGGGTCGAATAATATACGAGAGGAGAATTCGATACGTTATCTTTATTAGGCTTATTAATTCAGAATACGCTACGTCTACCACGCGCGTTCTAAACGGGTTAAGGGCTAGCGTCTATAAGGTAATAGCATATTATAGATTATCGTCCTCTTATAAACCTACTGCTTTAAATGCATTATATATTACCTTAACCCGTAGAATATCCTTAGATTTATTACGGGTACGTTATATATAATAGTAAAACCGACTATTAAGGGTGATATCGAAGGAAAGGTTAGACTGTTATTCCGTTATAATTAGGCACTCTCGATGAAGAACTAATACTCGCTATAATAGATAACTAGAGAGTTCCTATTACTAGACCATATCCTTAAGAAAGTATAGGGGAAAGGCGTATATAAACTAGTCTCTGCTAGTAATCCTAATATAATAACCCTAGTCTAGTTAGGCTAGCTATATTAAACTCCAGAGGGCGTCGGCGTGGTCTGCACTAAAAGGCATAAGGGTAATAGGTATAATATAAGCCCGTTGGGTACCTATACTATTAGGTAAGAATACAAGAAGCCCGTATACGCTAAGGATAAATCTATATATATTTCTATAGACGCTAAAAGCGTCGCAGAAAAGCTTCTATAGTAATAATAGGACCGGTTAACCGTTAAACTAGTTCGTAAACTAGTCACGCCTATATATACGGATCTCGAGTTCGCCGCGGTAAGGGTTTAAAATTATTATAGCCCTAAACTACAGAGTATTTCTATCCAGGATATATCGAATTATATTATATACGGTCGGTAGGGGTTAGTGTATTCTAGGTCTCTTTAGATTATATTCGTAAAAAAGAAACGGCTCTATCCTCTCGATGATAATATTAGCAGGTAGCCTTATCGCTATTTTCTTACTAAGGATAACTTCACACTAGTTAGGGGTGCTTAGCGTAAAAGGAGGCAGTTAGTTAAAAGCTTCCCTGCTATTTAGAGGCAAGGTTTATAGTGTGAATAGCGGCTCGATAAAGACAATAGGGTTCCCTAAAATACCACGACTTTTCGCTTTATCGGAGTAATCCAGCCCGGCCTAGGTAACGCGTCTAGTGTGTTTAGGTATAGTATCTTTAGGATAACACCGTTTATCGTAGTAGCGATACCTTACGAAGTCGGATAGGAAGATCGGCGTGTTATCGGTATAGCGGTAAAATTAACTAGATATTATATAAAGGGACTCGCCCTAGACCTTCGTGTCCTATATCTCTTTTCCCGAGGGGTTAAGGCGAGCTATGTCTTTATAATAAGTTAGCTAACTTATTAGGTATCGCGGAATTAAAGTAAGGCTTTATACCTTAGTATATTAGTTAATGAATTAATAGGGAACTAAGTATCGTCTCTAGTATATACTTTAAGTCGAAGGCTAGTAAATCTTCGATATATAGCGCCCGGGTCGGTAATTTAGATATATTAAGAGTAATAGTTTTTTTCCGAATCGTACAGAGTGGGATTTAGGATTTAAACTACCTTATAAGAGTATCTTTTTCCTTTAGTAAGGTATAAAGCTCTTCTATAGGGGAAGTCCGTAAGATTTCGATAAAGGCACTCTACGTTAACCGCGAGAGGCTTACGTCTATAATCAGTAAGGCTATCTTAAATGCTATAACTAATATAGTAAAGCTAGAAAGGGTATAGCAGATTTCCTCTATAGTGTCTACTAGTAACTAATACTTAGAGCTAGGAGTCGTGGAGTTCTCTAGTAATAGTATATCGGTAGTATAAGATTCTATAAAATCGAGAGTGGTTAATTCTAGAAAATCAAGTATAACCGAAGTATTTAATTATTACGGCCGACGAGCCCAATACGCAGGAAAACCCCGACAGAAACACTGGAAATCACGTGGGGACTCACGTGACCAAAAAGACCAGGGTGGAACGACGGAGCGTGGGACTCGGAACGCTCCCGCGTTCCAGGAACAAGGGAGCGTCCGGAACCACAACTCTTTAACGCTCCTAACGATCCAAGAATATATAGCTAAAGGAAGTAATAGATAGCATTACTATATATACTAGAGTATTCTAGGTCTTACTTCTACTAGAGAACAAGATATCGATTAATCTAAGTCTTTACCTGGACTACTATTCTACGCTTAAACCTACCTTATAAAGAAGACGTCTAGTCTTTACGACGTAACTACGACTAGACACTACGAATAATAGTTACTGCTCTTTAGTTAATATCCTCTCCTTATTTTAAACTAAAACCTCGACGCTAGTCCTCTATCGTCCGCTATAACTATAGAGGACCGGAAGCCGTCGTAATATTTTAATCGATCCTGTTCGGTAAGCTAACCTTAATAGCTAATAAGCAGTACGCCCGAAGCAGAAGCTACTTCGCCTAAGGAAGATGAAGTCACTTTATCTGAAGAAGAATCATCGTCTGAAGAATCTAGTTCCTCCGACGAAGAGGAAGGACTAGAATAACCTTAACAAGACGACGAAGTAGCCAGCAATCACTCTTCTAATATATCGAATAATAATAACCGTACCGCGAGCACTACGAGCGCTATAACGCCTACCACCGCCGCTAAAAGGGGTAACGACCTTTAGCAGATTCGTAATATAATCACCCAGCTTTAGGGAGAGAATATAACCCTAAGAGCTTAGTTAAACTATCCTAGGATTAGGGCTAAGTATAAGTACCCTATATCCCCTAAGTATAACGGAACTTAAGGATAGCTTTAGAGCTTTTTTACCTAGCTTAGAGGCTATCTCCTATTCTACTAGGATAATATCCGTATAGAAGAAACTAAAGTACTCTATACTACGGCACTCCTTATAGAAGATACGCATAAATAGTTCGAATCTATCTATAAAGACTACCTAGAGAATATAGGAATAGAAATCCTAAGGAAGCCCGGGACCACGGTAATCTTCGAGGACTTCGATATATTTATCGAAAAACTTAACGCTATCTTTAGCTAGCCCGATAAGGAATAAGTCGCGGCTAAACGACTAAGCTAGCTATATTAGACTAAGTTAGTTACAGACTATACTATAAGATTCTAGTAAATCTCGTTAAAGCTTAGCTACCCGGATAAACCCCTTATAGATCGGTACTACTAAGGACTTAAGGAAGAAGTAAAGGATAAACTATACCGATTAGACTAACCTAAGATATTTAGCGAATATACCGTAATAGTAATTCGTATCGATAACCGGAACTATAAATAACGCTATTAGAAGAAGTATTAAATAAGCGTCCTAGTTTACACGGCTAATTCGAAGAAGAAATAGCTATATCTATGCTAATTTGGAAACATCTTATATAAGTACTATAATAGACCTATAAAGCTCGATAATATTAACCGATAAAGCGATAAGCAGGGTGAAAGGGATATAAAGAAAGTTAAGTATTATAACTATAATAAGCCGGGTTATTACGTACACGACTATTATAAGCCTAAAAAGGAACGATTATAATAATAGTCTAATACGATCGGAAGAGACAAACCCTAGAAGGAAATTAATGCTATTAGATACCTGGAAATTTATAGTGATAAAACACTACACGTTAGCCTTTATTAGATAACCTACTATAATAACTATTATTTAGTATACTAATTAGAGAAAGACGGAGCTAGATACTACCCTAAGAGACCCTAGAAGATACTCGCTATAGTATCTAATAACGAGTATAATAACGATTATAGCCTTAAAATCCCCGACTAGGATAAGAATAGACTAGCTTTATAAATTATCATAGAAATCCTTTAAAAATACGGATAAATAAAAGAAAAAGCTAAAAGACAGAAGTAGATCTTAGAGATCCAGAAGAAATAAGAAGTCTATACGAATAGTAGCAGTAGAAGTTTTAGCACCCTCCAGGAAGTAGGACTCACTCCCGAAGAGAAATACTAACTTAAGAAAGAAGATTATACACGTTATATATAAGAGGAAATCGTTAAACTCGAAGAGTAAGATTAGGAAACGGAGTTAGACGGAGTTCCGGATAATAACACGAACTTCTAATACTAACTTATAGAAGCGGCCGACCTAATCGAGGAAGAAACTATCTAGCTACGGATACTTAACCAGCTCACGGAAAAACCTCTTAAATAAGCCTACTAAGTCCGTTCCACTAAACTTAGCTTTAATAACGCCTACCGCAGAGTACCTATAAATACTAGCGAAGAATAGTAATAAACTATATATTAACGACCTTACTATACTTAGGAAAACCAAGATACTCTTACCGGCCTAATAATAAGCCTATAAGAATCGGACGATTAACTACCTAAGTACTAAACGTGTAAGAAAGGATAAATAGAACGTAAATAGACTAAACGCGAGATTCGCCTCTAATTACCAAGGTATAACTACTACGAATACCGGTTAGGCGAATATAATACTACTAGCTATATAGTATATACTACTAAGAAAATCCGATAACTAGAATAAGACTAGGAAGCTTACGAATTACGCGTCTAGGCCCTTAATAAGCGCCTATAATAAATAGAACGGCTTTTAATCTAGTACGGGTTCCTGGATAAAGAGATATCCCTCGAATACCTAGCTAAACGGGTAAAAAACTAGGAGTATACTATTATAAGAAGCACGCGAGAGGCATTTAATAGATATACTCTATAACACTTAATAGTATAGGGTACTACTATATTAGAATACGACTCGATAAATATAAGATAAACGCACTATTAGATATAGGCGTAGTAGGAAACTTTATCTTACTAGTAGCCGTGAGAAAGTTTTTTATCCCCTGGGTTAGGAAATACCTAGAAGACGAGTACGAGATTACTCTATATACGGGAAAGAACTAGTCCTACGAAAAAGTTATGATTAACCAGGAGACTATATACCTCTAAGTCGAAATTCAGAATAAGACTAAAATAATATAATTCGATATATACGATATAGGTTATAAGGATATTATCCTTAGTAAACTATAGTTTAATAAATAGAATCCAGATATAGACTAAAAGCTTAGCTAGCTCTAGTAGAGATTAAAGAGTAAGTAAGAGACTATAAAGGAAACCTTACCCGATCCGATAAAGGAGCCTCGGGGAGACTTAGATAGCCGTTAAAAGTCAGGGACTAAGGCGAAGGAAGTACGAAAGACTTTAAGATAGCAGTAACAGCATAATAACCGACACGTAATAAATATTATTAAAGGAATCTATTAGATTATCTAAGCAGAGAGAGGACTCGTAGAAGGCGATCACGATAGACTCGCTAAGGTATTACTAGAATACCGTAAGTACGGAAAGCTATTTACTAAGAATCTAGAGACTGGATTACCGAAATATCGATATTACGATCACGAGATACCCCTTAAGGAAGGGACACACCTAAAATTCTTTCTAATTTACGGGCTAAATTAAAAGGAATTAGATACCTTAGAAGAATATCTCGAAGAGATACTAGTAAAAGGCTATATTAGAGTATTATAATCACCGGCAGGATACCCGATCCTGTTTATACTAAAGAAAAACGGTAAACTATAACTATATATTAACTATTAATAACTTAACGATATAACTATTATAAACCGCTACCTACTACCTCTTATCTTAGAAATATAAGATTAGCTAGTTAGAGTATAATAGTTTATAGCACTTAACTTAAAAGGAGCCTATAACTTAATTAGGATTAAGGAAGGAGAAGAATAGAAAATAGCATTCTAAATAAAGCGAGGATATTTCGAGTACCTTATTATACCTTTTAGATTAATAAATACGCCGGTATCATTCTAAACGCTTATTAACGATATTCTAAGGAAGTATCTAGACTACTTCGTTATAGTATACCTAGAAAATATCCTTATCTTCTCTATAATACTCGAAGAATACCGATAACACGTTTATATAATCCTATAACTCCTATAAGACGCCGACCTACTAGTTAAACTAGAAAAAGTATAATTCTATACGTAAGAAGTTAACTTT